>NC_084796.1:51885972-52189002 GCF_963169125.1 Humulus lupulus | reverse complement strand
GCTTTTAGAATGATTTCGGTCATGGCGAAGACTTGGGCCGCCTCCGCCGGTGGCATGGCGGAGAGTGAGCGACATGGAATAGAGATAATGGGTTTTAGAGCTTGGCTTGGGATTTTCTTTAGCGGGGCTTTACGAAGCAGAGTGAACATTTCCTGTAGGTCTGCACATTTCCCTCCGTTTTCTCCCCAACCAAACAGATAATCTGAAAGAGAGTCGTTGAGAAATTAGCCACTAATTGCTTTTTTCCGTTGGGCTTGGGCTTTTCCCTTTATTTTGCTAAAGCCCAAAGTAGAGCATGGAGTCGCTTTTTAATAATTTTTTGTATAAAAATATATTTAATATATGTAATTTTTCATTTTTAATAATATTCTTTTTTTATTGTTATTTTTAATTACCCCTAATTAATTTATTTTTCCCTATTTTTCCTTTCTAAAAAAACTTCTTGTTAAATTATTAAAAAAAATTATTGTTAATTTTTTTTTAATATCAGTGTTATATCTTCCAGCTAAATGCGTTTTTACAGGGGAAATTTGACTATTCATGCATTAAATGGGGCACCGTAGCAAAAATACCCTACCCAGTGTATACATATGCATTTAATGCTAGTATTTATATTAGTTCCAAAAATATCCCTCTCATTTGTTTCCCACTTTTTCTCTCGACTCTCTCTATTCTCGGCCCGAAACCAAAATACCAAAATCCTCATAAACTCTCACTCTCCTTTCGCACAGTGTTTCCCACATTGTCTTCCATGACCACAGCAGCACAGAAAGTGGCAAGAAACCATTGTCGGAGTAGAGTATTTTAGCTAGAAAACCCACTAGACTAAACAATCCCGAAATAGGCAAAGGTCAGGGATTTACTTATTTATTCTGCAATTAATTGTCTGGGCCTGGTTTATTTGTTAATTTTTTGTTCATAGAATAGATCGGGGATGGGGTATGACGAAATCTGGGTTTTTTTCGAGATTTTTTATGCACCTCGATAGAAATTGATAGGACTCGATAGTATATGTTAGGGTCTGGATTTGATTGTACCTCGATAGGCCTCGATGGGATTCAATGATATTTTAGGCATATAGACAAATTTTAGCCTATACCTCGATGGAACTTGGCAGGACTCGATGCTATTGGCCATATGGCTGATTTAGCCTCTGCCTCGATAGGCCTCGATAAGACTCGGTGATATTGGGTACATGGCTGATTTTAGCACCTGCCTCGATAGGCCTCGATAGTAACCAGATGATATTATGCATATGGCTGATTTTAGCACCTGCCTCGATAGGTCTCGATAGGACTCGATAGTAACCAGATGATATTAGGCATATGGCTAATCTTAGCACCTGCCTCAATAGGCCTCAATAGTTACCAGATTGTTTTACATTTTTAACATTTCTTTTGTTTTTTTTTTCTTTTCAGATGCCTGAATTAATTGTGACATTGGAGAAGCACTTTCCTGGTCGTGTCACTTATAGGGGTAGTGCTTACTTGGAAAGCCTTATAGAGCAATTTAAAAGGCATGGGCTAATTGAACGGGCACAGGCATGCCTGTTGGGACAATTCTTCAAGGCTAAGTCGTTTAATTTTTCTGGGGTTCTGCTGCATCAGCTTATGTTGCGGAAGGTGGAAAGCAAGAAGGCTGAAGAGGGCCACTTCTACTTGGGCAACATTCTTTGCAAATTTGGGATTGCAGAGTTTTCCCTAGTCACCTGGTTGAATTTTGGGAACATCCCGTCCCCAGACGAGTTGAGAGAGCATCTTTCAAGTGATCGGATCATCCATGAATACTTTAATGGTGATTCGAAGGTTATTTTCGGCCAGTTGGAAGATGCTTTGAAGGTCTCGACAAACCCAAAAGATTCATTTAAGCTGGGTTTGTGCTATTTGATAGAGGGGCTACTGAATGCCCCAGAGAAAACAACGATGATATGGGGTGATTCCCTAAAGATGGTTGATGATCTTGATTAGTTTTTCAAGTATATGTGGGGGAAGCTGTCCTTCAAGAAGGTTATTAGAGGAGTTCACAAGGACATGCAAAAGCAATTGAAGCATTACGAGGCAAAGAAGAAAGAGGGTTCAAGCAAAAAACAGATGAGGCGAAGTATAGTTTCTATGACTATGCACCCGCACTTCTTTACTGGGCTTTTGAGGCCATGCCAGCTCTCGGGAGTAAGTTCGGTAAGAACAGTGAGAACCAGATTTCGAGGATGCTTAGCTGGGCTACGAAGACCGATATCACTATTTCGACAGCTCACTTGGTTCCTATATTCGCCAACCGTTGAGTAAGTTCCATTTTATCTTGTTAAATGTCACAAATTAATTGATTAACGATTTATTTTATTAAAGTTTTTCTGACACATGTTATTCAACCATGCAGTTAGTGGTATTTTTCATGCTGAAGACACGTCCCGGTGAGGTAGTCTACTACAATAGCCTCCCAAAAGTTAATTCCAAGTTATTCCCTGAGTTGGAATCAACTGTGGGGGAGGCTGGGACTGTAGCGGAGGAAGTAGTACTTGAGAAGGAGGCACAGAAGCTGGCAAAAGTTGCAAAGGAAGCCTCCATTTTTTACGAGGATGTCTCGAGGGTTGAGAAGGGCACTTCACAGGCCTGTGCACCTTCCTCTAGTCACGTTGCCCAACCTGATTATGAGTAATTTATGCAGAGGCTCAAGAGGGTTGAGGAGGGCCAAGCAACCTTACTTCGGAATCAGACTATGATCATGGCTTAGTTGGCGCAACTGCTTTCAGTGGTCTCAGGTCGATCCACCCACGTAAAATCAGATATAGAGTCTGATATCTTGCCTGTGGACTACGAGTGTAACGCCCTGCTACTTAGGGTCCATTACCAAGTGTGTTTAAAACCAGTGCTGGACTTGCTAAACAAGTCATTTGGACTAAACATGTGATTAAGCCACTAAAGGTTTAGGTATTAAAACTTTTGGTCAACTCATAAACATTTCCATTAAGTTAAAAACATGTTCTTTACATGGGATCCCAAAAACATTAGTTTAAAAACTTATTACAAAACTCAGATTACACAATAAGCCGACCTAAGCGGCAAAAGCTGGGTTTAACCCTAGTTCCTCTGAGCATCTCGGCCGTGGTGGTCGAGCAGACTGCATATGTACATACCACTTCTAATGCCCTCCAACTCATGGCTGGTTGAGCTTCTCCTTACCTTTACCTGCACCACAAAGCACCTGTGAGCCAGAAGACTCAGCAAGAAAACATAATCAACAGTTCACTGAATAACACAACCATTAAACAGTAATAACTGAAACCAGTACATTCATCAAACCCAATTGGAGACCATAGAGTCACACAAGTGCATGTTGCACTTTCGTTCAAGTTGTTGGCATCCGAGCCAGTCAAGTGCATGTCGCACTCCCAGGGTGGCCCAGCCATGGTGGCCTGCACTCCACGTGCATTATGCCAATCTTAGCTTATAAACTAAGTTCCTTAAGTCCTTGACTTATAAGTCAAGCCACCATGTGCCTCTAATTTATAAGTTGAAGCCTTAGGATTCTCAACTAATAAGGCGAGTCTCCTAGAGCCCATCATATTCTCAACTAATAAGTTGATCCCCACTTAACACCCTAGTTTATAAACTAAGCTTCACAGTCACAACAGACAGTCACAAGTTTCATATAACATACTTATCAACAATCACAATGCATTATCATAATTATGCACGTTACAATGAACCTAATCTGATATTCACAAACATAATTATAATCATGTTCATCACCTTGACTATGCTCTAATCACGCATTCACATAACAGGTGCAGTTTTCTTACCTTTGGTCCGTATTCGAGTTACTAACGATGGCCCTTTGAGTACGATCCCCGATTCAAGCCTTTAGTGAAAACCTAGTCACAACCGTAATAAGGAAGTTCCATCAACAACAGGTAGATAAAAGCTTCCAGACCAAATCTTAGCCTCCGGGACATCGAATTCCACTTAGCAAGGAAGTAGAATCGATCCCGAGCCCAAATGGTTAGGTTCCCAATCTAAAAATCCTATTTAAGCCAAAATTCCCCTTAAGGGCCGCGGCCCCTCACACCCGAGCCGCGGCCCGCCTCTAAATCCAGAGGCTTGGCCTCCCTGGAATCCAACACGCGCTGCGGTGCGCCCCTGAGGCGCCGCGGCCCGCCCCTGCCACCGAGCCCTACTGGCTAAATATTCCCTTCGCAGGCCGCGGCTCACCATAAAAGAGTCGCGGCGCACCCCCACGAACCCATAAATTTTTGGGTTTTTCTTAAACCGAACCCAGCCAAAACTTAACCAAATCCGTCCCACACCTCCAATTCAATTCCCACAACATATATACTCATTCTCACCAATAAAACTCAACTAATTATCACAGTAAAGCTCATCAAACTTACCAAACCCAACCTCTCAATTATCAAGCATGCATAGACATCCTTACTCTAAATATTTAACAAAACTAACCATACAATTTCAGTTCAGAATTCTTACCTTAACTGTGATGAAACACTTGAGCCTAGCCTCTGTTTTTCCCCAAGCCTAACACCTTGATTTCCCAAGCTTTCCTCTTCAATTTTCCCAAAAACTACTCAAACACCCATGGAGCACAAAGAGAACGTGAGAGAGAAAGAGAGGGCTGCTGAAGTCTTTTCTTTTTAATTCCCTGTAATTTCTCATACCTTCTCAACATAATTAAGCCAGCCAAGTCCTAAACCCCAAGTGGAATTGTCTAATTTGCCCCTTGCCCTTAGCCTATTCAACAAGTGCTCACAAGGGCAATTTTGTCCTTTGCCTTAAATCCCGCTATCCACAATTTGCATCCTATAATTCTCGCTACATCCAATATCCTCACACGGTTACCAATAAATTCCCATTACCTACTAATTCCCGGTAATGTACTAGATTACTAGAATACCCCTAAGTTCACCCCGAACCGGGTATTAAGACCCCGTTGTGACTTTCCCGCTAACTTGCTCATCGGGATCGCCTCTCGCCAAGTAACCCAAATATATCCACATAATAATGTGGTCTCAATCACACAAACACATATTTGCATTTATACCCCAAACAGGTCAAATTACTAAAATACCCTTCTTATAAGAAACGGGCCCACGTACTCATATTTAATATCTCTAACATACAAGCATGATTATATTATAATATAATTCACATAATAACTCAATTATTGCCTCCCGGCCCCCTAATCCAGGCACTAAGCCACATTAGGAAATTTGGGATGTTACAACGAGCTTGGTGATCAACCCTCCACTCCACAGGTCCAGACATCTGTAGTTGCCAGTGATGCCGACAATCCCAGTGTACGAGTACTACAGCCTGAGGAGGCAGTTGGCCTTGAAGTTGTCAGGATGAAATGCAGGCCCAAGCGTTTTGATGACTTCACCGACCCAACGAAGAGGATGAGACAAGATAAACAGGAGCTAGTTGCTGAACCTTTGAGGAAGTGTGACCCGCAGCAGGAGAAGAGCTTCCATAAGTGGATCATCGGGAAGATCGACAACAAGAGAGATCGGAACGTCCATACTGGGACGCACGGTGTGGCATGGTTCTTGCAGTTGCACACAGTCCAAACTTGGCTTTGGGATTCGGTATGTAAATTACATTTATGTTTACAATTCAATCTTAAAATATATTGATGGTACTAACGAATTTTCATGTTTTTTCAGCATATTGATGCCGCTTTGCACATGCTACAACGCCGACGCCACTTTTATCATGTTGTATTTCGGCAGGATGCTGCGATCATGAACACCACCTTCCCCCAAGTGTGCCTAGGTCGTTGGAATCATTTCAGAGAGACCGGCACTAAGTATACATGGGACGACGATGTGCTGAAAATGTTGAAGGGCGATGATAATCAATTCCTCATATCCTGGCAAAATATGAGTGAAGTATATTTTGCCTTGCACGTCGAGAAATCTGCACATTGGATCGCCATTGAAGTCTCCATTCCAATGTGGTGCATCAACATTTATGATTCCAACCATAGTGTGCTTAGTCCGACTCTGTTTGAGGAAGTGATCAAGCCTTGGTGCTTATTGTTGCCTTCGTTGTTATGGTGTTCTAGCATGTTTGACGACCATGACGACCTCCATACATATCCTGAGCAGAACGCAAAGCCTTTTTCATATTGTCGTATTCCTCCTGAGGAGTGTCCTCAGACTAAGACAAGGCATTCCCCTATTTAATTAGTGTATTTTGAAATTTGAATATTAAAGTTATTTTTATCTTCTATTGACACAAAATCGATTATATGTAGTGTGGATTGTGGTATGTTTGCCATCAAACATATCGAGCATTTGGTTGCCAGGCTACCACTTGATACTGTTATCGATGAGAACATCGAGCATTTAAGGACCAAGTGGTGTGTGGACCTATTCTATCATAATTTTTCCCCGTGATGCTCTTTACATTTTCTTGATACACCTCTTGTATAGTATAGCATATAGTTAGTTTTGTATATTGTTTTTTTTATCAAACATTATTTTTTGAAAAAGTTATTAAATAAAAAACTACTAAATTCACATAATGTGTCTGCCTCGACAAAACTCGATGGGTCAAACGAACTACCTCGATAGCTAAAAAATAATACTAACCAAATCTACCTCGATAGGCCTCGATAGAGTCATAATAATAAATGCATATATTTAGATCAAAACCAACAAAGTATTAGAAGAAGTACTGAATATAATAAATGCAGCAAAATCAATTGAATAATTACATAACACAAATTTTTAAATCCTAGCCTTACATGACTTCCTATTGTGCCCACTACCACCACATCTGCTACACTTACATGGCTTGACGATCTTTTCCCCGCATGAAGCATAGCGGTTTGTCTTTCGCCTACCCACTTTCTGCTTCCTGGGCCTTCCTATAGGGGTTTTCTTAACGGGGATGCCGACAACCGTATCTCTGATGTGATCAGGGATTACCCATTCATCCTCGTTCCCAACAGGGTAAATAGTATCTTTATAAGTGTCCCTCAATGCCTCGATTCTATAGTAAGGGGAACACAATGGGTAAATGTTTATGCTTCTTTTTCTGGCTGCTGCAACAAGCGCATGTACACAGGGTTTCCCAATGGTTTGGAACATGCAACAAGAGCATGATTTTGTGGCCAAGTTCACCTCACAATCACCATTACCATCGACCACAAGAAATTCATGATGACCAAGGACTTGGACATCCAGGAAAATTGCATTATCACCTATTTGCTTCAAATCATTTTCCATCTCAGGTGATAACACAGTTGTTGCTTTTGCAGCTCTTTCACGTCTATTTGCAAACCAAGACTGAAGAGTGAATCTTATGAATTCAAGAAAAGTGGCGACTGGAAAGCTCCTTGCCTCCTTGGTTATATTGTTAAAGCTTTCTGCGTAGTTACTCGTCATGATATTGTATCGGTTACCAGGAAAATAAGCGCTACTCCACCTTTCAAAGTAAATTCCCTCTAGATATTGAGCAATGGGCGGATCAATTACCTTAATCTTGTCAAAGAACCTGTGAAATTCCGTTATTCGAAACGCGTACGCTGCACACCCCATGATGTCTTGACAGTGGTCAGTTTTGAATTTTGTCACCATATTCATACAGATGTGATGGTAACATGCACCGTGATAAGCATCTGGGAACACAAGCTCCAAAGAATGATTAATGCTTTTATGCCTGTTCGATACAAAAGCAAGGTTCTCAACGTCCCCTATGGCTTCCTTCAATTTTCTCACGAAATAAGTCCAAGAGTTATGGTTCTCACTATCCATCAATGCAAATGCAATTGGAAACAACTAGTTGTTTGCATCCAACGCAACAACACAGAGCATGAGGCCACCATACGTATTCTTCAAGAATGTTTCATCCACACAAATTATAGGACGACAGTACTGGAAACCACACCTAGAAACACCGAGGGAAAAGAAGCAATACAAGAAACGACCATCTTCTGCTACAAAATCAGTAATTGTACATGGGTTCTTATGCTCCAACTGACACAGGTATCCAGGTAACTTGGAGTATGATTCCCCAGGTGTCCCTCTGACATACATAAGAGTCTTTTCTCTGTATCTCCACGCCTTCTCATAGCTCATTTCGACCCCAAAATGGTGCTTCATGTCCTCCCTTATGTTGTTTGCCATGTACCGAGTACTATCGGTAGCAAATTTCCTCTTGATTAGGTGCCCAAAAACCCACGGTGATGCTTGACGGTGATCCTTATCTCGAATTTCTTGTGAGCAAGTGTGTACTTCGTTGTATACAGTAATCTCGAACATTTCAAATCGCATTTTTTTCTTACCCATCAATCTCCAACCACAATCAGGATCCTTGCAGGTAATGTACCACACATCAGTCCCAGATTTCTTCACCATAAACTCATAATTATTCTTCATCGCAAATATGGATGCTTTGGTTTTCAATTCATGCTTGTTCTAAAAGAACTTGCCAAGGTGCAATTCTCCTAAAGCTTTGCTGGTTGAGGAATGATGTTGATGTGAGGCCTCTATATCCTCTTTGGTGAACATGGGAGCACTCCATGTTCTACGATCTTCACCTAAGTCCAATGTAGAACTCCATCTAAAACTATCATCGATTCTACTTGGACCTGGACGACTACTGCTGGTCCTAGGTCTTTGCCAATCTTTTATTATGCGCTCCTCAGCTACCATAGCATCTGAACTCTGTGTTGGAAAATCTGCCCTAATATCTGGCCCACCAAGATATGTTGCATCAGCAACAGGATCGTCGTTGACATAAGGATCGTAGCCATAGGGATCGCACTCCGCCATGTCATGCAAATATAGCGGATCTCTAACCGGGATATCATCATGGACTATGACGTCTGGAATTGTCTCGGGAACAAATGTTCCAACCTCACTTTGAGTTCCTTTGAAACCATGATATGGAGGAGAAATGTTCTCTTCAAATCGAACTTCTTTATTAACGTTGGCAGAAGCCAATGCATTTCTTATACCTCCCTTCTTAATTAATGTCACACATAGAGGAATCGGCTTCTCTACAGATTTCGATGCTAACTGTTTAACGCCCAAAATGTGACTACCACTAAGCGGTAGTTGTAGTAAGATCAGGCGGTCGATCCACAATGAGGTAACCTAAAATCAAAAGGTTAGTAGAAAATAACACAAAAAGTTAGTAACAAGAAGTAAATAAAATTGTAAATGGAAAGAGGTTCGAGATTTTGGTATTGTATTTTTTATAAAGTGATGAAATGAGATAAGTGAAATAAATGTAAGATGTAATCAAGAGTTTGAGGAAATAAAAGGTTTTAAGAATCATCCATATGCTTGTTTAGTTACTTGGTTACTTGATTTACCAAAATACACAAGTAAATAGTTCACATCCCAATATTTACTTGGAAAATCTAACATTAAAGTTCATATATTTTTTCTAACACAAGTCCATTTGAGTTATAAAGTTTTTTACTTTAAAAGCACAATGTTAATCTTATGAAAAATCTAAAAATGACAAAATACCCAAAGACAATAATGCAATAGAAGATTAGACATAAAATTAGGTATCAATATTACTTTTACTAATTAGAAGTACATAGAAAAAGCATGACTAATCCTATATACTATTAGCATAAGTGAATAAAGATAACAAAATAAAGATAGAGATGAAAGAATATAAATAACTCAAATATATTGCATTAAGAACATAGTAAATCAAAGTAGCAAAATAACATCACTACCTAACCTTCTTAGGAAGATTAAGCCATTATGCTCATGATTCTCACAAAATTCTAAGAAGAAAATATGAGAAGAAAGTGAGTGGAAATTTTGCTATAGTTTCTCTACTCTAAAAATTACATACATAATGTGAAGAAGGAGTCCCTATTTATAGAAGGAGAAAAGGACCAAAAAGAAATTAAACAACAAAATGAGATTTACAAAATAAATCTGAAATATTAATAATAAAATATGATTTTGAAAAATCAAATCTTATTATTAATATTAAGCTAGCTATTTTGGTGTATGGTCATTTTCCCCTTTTCTAAAATACCACAAAAACATGAGCTTTAAAGCTCAAAATAGCAATTTACAAAGCCCAATACCCACAAAACATGGCTGGTGACACAAGAGGATTTTGACCCATTTCTAGCCAATGAGGGAGTGCCACGTAGGCACTGGCTGGGAGAGGAGAGAGTTGGGTTTGGTGGGCTTGGTGCTTTGGGCGTGCATTTGGCTTGGACTCAAACTGGGTCTCGGCTGAAGGAAGCAAGGAAGGGAGAAGCCTGGAAGTTGTGTTTGGGCCTGGAGATGCATGTGGCTGTTGGAATGAAGGCTGGGCAGCTGGGCCGGACTGCTTTGGGCCTGGCCAATTTCTAGGCCTACTGGAAAGCTGAAGGGAAAAGAGGCTTCGGTGGGCATTCGACTGAAAGGGGCTGGGGCGTGAAGAAGAGCAGGCTGGCTGGCGACGTGGCGGCCTCGGGTTGGTTGGTTGAAGGACGCGTGGCGCTGGGGAGAGAAGAAACCAGACGGGCTGGGCTTCTCCTTCCAATTGGGCCACTTTCTTCTTTAAAAAATATCACCATTTTCTTTCTTTCTTCAATTTTTGTTTGTTTTTTTCTAAGTGCCAAAAATACCAATTGAATCCTACAAAATAAAACAAACTAAATTAAAATCAAATATTTTCATTTATAATTTTAATCATATTAATTCGATGAAAATATTAATTAAAACTTAATTTATTTTGACTATTAAAATCAATAATGTGTATTTTTGGGCACTGATCACTAATCCAATGAATGCACGCACATGCCTATCATTTTTTATAACGGTAGGTTTGACGGATTGTGATAGGCACGTGTATGGGACCTCAATTTTCAAGTCATGCACACATTTATCTATTTCAAGCTCATCGTACAGAATGTCAAGCAGTTGCTCATACGTCACACCCTTCTCCAAAGGTAGAACTTGATTTTCAGCATCTCTGAAAATCCAATCCTTATTTTCCAATTCCCAAACACCATTGAATGCAACAAATATGGAAATAGATGAATATGTATCAAAAAAAAAAAAAAGGTCAAAAATTAAAACTATAACATCAAACAGCATAAAATCGATTCATATCGAGGTCAAACTATTAAACTATCGAGGTCAACCCATTGAGGCCCATCGAGTCCCATCAAGGCAAACACTACATAAATTAAGTTCTATGCCTCTATCGAGGACCATCGAGTCTCATCACGGTAACTATTTTCCCCTTGATGTGAGTGTTTTATCGAGGTCAATCGAGGACCATCGAGTTTCATCGAGGCATATCGAGGTAGATAAATAATATAAACAAATGAGGGGTTTATCGAGGTCCATCGAGTCCTATCGAGGCAAACAAAAAATCCAGAAAAAAAACCAAGAAAGGAACGAAAACCCATTCTGATAGTGAAAAATTACAATAAAACATGAAGACATGCACAGATCTGTTCGAAATAGTAAAAGCAATGTTGATAAACAAGTTTCCTCATTACATATAACAAATATATATTTACCCATACGATTTTTTATTCGAAATCCAAAACGAAGTCCTTGCCTTGAAAGGATTCACAACTTACTCTGAAATCCAAGCTCAAAAATTTGTATAAATTAAGCTGTCTTATTTTTTTTGTATACAAGAGCTTGAGAGATAAGAGGGAAAATGTGAGAGATAGAGATGGAGAAGACAATACGAGAAAAATAGAAAAAAATTAATGATAGTGACATTTTTGGGAATTCAAAGAATACTAAAATAAAAATGTGAGGATTTTTTAGCTTTAGTATAATTTTGTTATATATTACCCCTCAATGCATTAAAAGTCAAATTTCTCTTTTACATTCCAAAAATGTTTGAAAAGTAAGAAAACTTCGCATGACAGGGACATTATCGTCAAAAAAAAAAAAAAAAAAAGATGTTAATATTGATTTGAACGCCAATAAGAATGAAAGAAAAGTGTGTTTTTTCAAAAATAAAATAAGAGGCGCTCACACTTGATTTTGAAGGAACAGCTAATGCGGGAGCTTTCTCTCTCAGAAAGTGAGTAACAGTAAGAGAGAGAGAGATGAGTTCGAAAGAGAGTTGCAGGAACGAGCTTCGAACTGCTATTCGCCAGCTTAGTGATCGATGTCTTTATTCCGCTTCCAAATGGTAACCCCTTTCTAAAACCCTAAACCTTTTTCTCTCTCTCCTTCTTGATGTATCTATGGAAGTTAATTTTTTTTATATATATATATATATATTTGTAGAATTTGCGTGCAAAGTAATATTAGTTTCCGTGTCCTTGACGGGTTTTAGAATTTTGGGTTTTTAGATATTAAATTTGTTTGGGAAATTTCACAAGCTCAACTTGAGTATGGATATGCATTTTCAGTTATTTTTAGTTAATTTCTTTTGTAGAAAGTTGATCTTTTTAAATCAATATCATGGGTTTATCTTTTTGGAGGAAATGGGAAGTGTAGTATAGATCTTCCACGGAGACCACTTTTGTTATCTTTGGTATTTATGTGGGTAGTTCTTTACTTACTTTTGCAGGGCAGCAGAACAACTTGTGGGTATTGAGTTGGACCCGGCAAAGTTCACTCCTGCAAACACCAGGTTCCATCGTGGAAGCTCTAGCATTCGGCGCAGATTCCGTACCAATGATATCACCTCAACGCCAGCAGCCGGTGTATCCTATGTTTCCACTCCTGTAATGGAGGAAGATGAGATTGTGGATGGTGACTTTTACCTATTGGCGAAGTCCTATTTTGACTGTCGAGAATATAAAAGGGCAGCTCATGTGCTTCGAGATCAGAGCGGGAAGAAATCTGTATTCTTGCGCTGCTACGCTCTTTATCTGGTTTGCTACATTCTTCTGGCTTCCGTTTGGTTATATTTATGTTTCAATACTTCGAATTGAAAGTTGAACTTTTTTGCTTCTTTATTTGGTGGCCAGAGATTGCTTATCAACATTGATTAAGGCATATATGCCATATTGTTGGATTGAGACACGTGAATGTTATCTAAGGTGCTTGTTGTTGATTCTATAATTGCACATCCTCAATTATGGCACTAATCATTCAATGCCACCGTTTTTTTTCTTTTCTTTTTTGGTGGTCAGCCAGCAAATAAAATAGCACATTGAATATACTAACTATGCTAGACAAGTATGATGCTTGCTGATCAATTTAGAGGTTTTTGTTCAAGGACCTTGTAACTCTTCTCTCTTTTCTCTATCTTTTCCTAAGAGGTAGAAGAAGCTGTTTACTTTTCTGAAGCAAAATCTAGATTGAGCATGGAAAATCTTACTCTTGGTTGTTAACTTAATTGATCACTTAATTTTTTTAGGAATTTAGTTGTTGCCACCTACTATGGATGGGGTTCAGGTCTTGATCTTTTGTTAATACTTAAACCATTTTATTAAATATGATTTATCTCTATGATATTAGTTATTGCTTGAGACTTGAGATTGCATGCCCTTGTATGTATATTGTGCTCTTAGTAATACGATTTATTCACCATTTCCTCTATTTTATATTTTTGGTTAATGGAGGCTGGAGAAAAGCGGAAAGAGGAAGAAATGGTAGAACTTGAGGGACCTTTAGGTAAGACTAATGCTGTGAACCGTGAACTGGTTTCTTTGGAGAGGGAGCTATCAACACTTCGTAAGAATGGCACAATTGATCCTTTCGGATTATACTTGTATGGAATTGTGCTCAAAGAGAAAGGCAGTGAGAATCTTGCTCGTTCGGTTCTTGTGGAATCCGTGAATAACTACCCATGGAATTGGGATGCTTGGTCGAAGTTGCAGTCCTTGTGTACTACGATTGACATATTGAACAGCCTTAATCTCAATAACCATTGGATGAAAGACTTCTTTCTTGCCAGTGCCTACCAAGAACTAAGAATGCATAATGAGTCCTTAGCAAAATATGAATATTTGCAGGGTACCTTCAGTTTTAGTAATTACATTCAGGCTCAAATTGCTAAAGCTCAGTACAGCTTAAGGGAATTTGAAGTAGTTGAAGCAATTTTTGAAGAACTTTTAAGGAATGATCCATATCGAGTGGAGGACATGGATATGTATTCGAATGTGCTTTATGCAAAGGAATGTTTTTCTGCCCTCAGTTACCTTGCCCATAGGGTGTTCATGACAGATAAATACAGACCTGAATCTTGTTGCATAATTGGAAATTATTACAGTTTAAAAGGGCAGCATGAAAAGTCTGTTTTATATTTTAAAAGAGCGTTGAAATTGGACAAAAATTATTTGTCAGCTTGGACGCTTATGGGCCATGAGTTTGTTGAAATGAAAAATACTCCTGCTGCTGTTGACGCCTATCGCCGTGCTATAGACATAAATCCATGTGATTATCGAGCTTGGTATGGGCTGGGTCAAGCTTATGAAATGATGGGTATGCGCTTCTATGCTCTTCATTACTTCAAGAAATCTGTTTTCTTGCAGCCGAATGATTCTCGATTGTGGATTGCCATGGCTCAGTGTTATGAAACTGACCAGCTTCACATGCTTGAGGAAGCAATTAAGTGTTACCAAAGGGCAGTTAATTGCAATGATCGGGAAGCTATTGCACTGCACCAGTTAGCAAAGCTACATCATGAGCTTGGGCGTTCTGAAGAGGCAGCCTTTTACTACAAAAAGGATTTGGAAAGGATGGAAGATGAAGAGAGAGAAGGACCGAATATGGTTGAAGCTTTGCTTTTCCTCGCTACTCACTACAAGAATCAGAAGAGATTTGAAGAAGCAGAAGTGTACTGTACCCGTCTTCTGGATTACACTGGCCCCGTAAGTTCTATTGTCATATTTTCTTGCATATGGGTGAAACTAAAACTTAAGCTGTATTTTAGATTTCACAAGAACAACATTACAATTCATATGTATATATTATTTACATTTTGTCTTTCTACAGGAAAAGGAAACAGCAAAGAGTTTACTACGAGGAATGAGAATAACACAATCCAGCTTCCCTTCTATGGATGTTGAGCACTTCCCCCCATAATATTCACATTACCACACTTTAGAAGCATGTTTGTTCCAGTTTCTGGCACATGGAAATCAACAGCCAATGAAAGCTTGGAGATGATGGAAGATATGCATGGCTCGGGCTGCTACTGTGAAGGAATCGTTTGATGGTCTTATTTATTGATTTCAAGATTGAGGGTGGAGAGTAGTAGCTGCGGAAATTGAAGAGTTTTTGTTGTCTAGGAAGCGTCTCAGGGCGTGAAATTTTTTCTTCCATGTACTACATCACAATTTCTTCTTTAGTTGGTAGCCTGTATATTGATTCTCCTGAAGATTTAATTATGAATAGGGTCATTTCTTAACGTTATACTAGACCCAGAAAAAGCATATTTTGTTTTTCAGTGCCCCTTTCAGGTGTTGCATTTTAGTAATTTCTTCAACTCTGATCACGTTTGCTCGCTTTCTCCCAAACCATAGTTTGCAAGGATATGTTTGGGTTGTAGATACGAAGGTTCGTATATTTTTTCGGTTAAAAAATATAAAGACAAAAAAATTAAAGTGCTTATGCTACTGGACCAAATTAACACTTCCGTGTAAATGAATTGTTGAATTCTCCATTGACCATGAACCATTTATAAACCATATTGTATACTTTATTGTCATTTTGGAATCCTTGCTATTATTGGTAGTTGTTAGTGACCAGAAGCACCGGGATTAGATAAGGGGAGAGAACTTAAAAGTTATGTAATGTAAATAGATAATGCACCAAAACACAGTTCAAATTCAAATTCGAGTTTGGCTTACACAAAGACTATTAAACCCAGAAGTACATAACCATATTATTTATTTAACATATTCATCCAAAGTTTAATTTTGTTTGCAACCCACATCAACTTTCAAATAACAAAGAACCGCAGTAAAGCTTTGATTGAAGTCATATTTAGCTCCGGTTTGGATCAGTGAAGAAGCTGTTGATGGATGGCATGATCTCAGGAGTCTTGTTCCGAACATATTTTCTCAGAAAATGCTCAGAGTACTTCTCTCCCTCAGAAAAGTTTTCCAAAACACCGGCTGCCCTATTCTCCTTGGAAACCCTGAAAACCAAAAATAAAAACACCTCTCAAGTTTTAAAGAGACTAATCTTTCGAGTACATAATAATTTCCTTCTAATACCCCCAAACACCAAATAAATTACACATAAATAAACTTATCTGTGCAGTTCATAGATTTACACCTACTACATATCTCAAGCATTTAAAAGAATGTGACAAAAGAAACACATTGCACACACAAATATGCAAAGGACATACTAATCAAGTCAATTTTCTTATAATTGTCCTCAGATTGAACTTGTGCTAGGTCAGTCCCCATGATGATGACTTGAACTTGAGACCGCAAAGGAGCAAATTATGTCCCTGATCGCTGGACCTAAAACTCATGGTGCTAAAATTTCAAATCATCAACCGTTTAATACTTAGGTGTCTTTTGTTTGGAGGGAATGAAAATGGAAAATAGGAACGAGAATGTAAAAAGAATAGTAATAGAATAAAAATTAATATGAATACAAAAAAGTTGATAATTTTTTTTTTCAATCTTGCATTATAATGAGGTTCATTCATTCTACCAAATGGTGGAAAACAAATTAATGGAATGAAAATTGATTACTTTGCATTACATTCTATTACCCCAACCAAACATCACCAAATGTTACGATAATTCATTTTCTAGCTTCGAAACTACCTATTGGAGTTGCAACAAAGGGTAAACAAGTATTCACCTACACTAATATTCTACATTACCGATCGTAGCTAATCATTATCCATGTATGTATACACAAAATAATATACATGGGTGTGTGTGTACACACTATAAAATTTACACATAGGTCTGTAAACATATACAAAGGAAGGGAAAGGGAGGAGACAATAATAATAAGCAAATAATTGACTCCAATAATTTCTTTCTCCTCATAAAAAAATTAAACAATTCGAAAACATATAGCCAAAACACACGCTTATACAAATATGTAAATATATAGATTAATGAATGTATGTATAAGGGAAAGACCTGACTTCAGGATTGATACAGATATTGCGAACCAACTGAAACCCACAGATTCCAACGGCGACGCCGACGGCAGCGAACAGTGGATAAACCTACACACAAATAAACCCAAACCCATATATAATTAGGAAAAAAGAGAAGTAGAGACTAAATCAGAGAGATGAAAAAGAAACCCTATACCCAAAGTCTACCTCAGGCCTAAGCCATCGACTGGAAGCCATTGATTGTTGTGGCAGAGAAGATAGAAGAGTAAAGAAAAGAGATTCAGAGTTACAGAAAAAGGGCAGGAATAATGATCTTGAGCGAGGCTTTTATCTTTCTTTACCCTCAACAGACACCCTCTATTATTATTAGGGTTATTGAGCTAAATGACCTCACAGTCTTTAGCAAAATGACCTCTTACAAATACAATGTATTTTTCATCTATTGATGTATGAAAAGTCTAAATTACCCTTTCTCTTTCAAGTCCACTCTTCTACCCAAGTCCTAAAATCCCAACTTCACACGGGGAGGTGAAGCAAAATAAAAAGATAATATATATAAATTTAGTTAAATTGAGATACTAGCAGAGCTCGACCGGGTACATTCGAGTTGTACTCACGTCAATCGAGATTATGTTTAGTACAACTCGACCATAATTGGTAGAGATACTAGTAGAGTCAAACTCAATTTGGTCAAGATGCGTGTACAGTTTGCTTAATTGTAGTTGGTTGAGATACTAGAAGAGCTAAACTGGACTTGGTCAAGCTTTATATTTTCAATATTTAAACTTGCTTCATTGGCATTAGCTCAACCGTAACTAGTCGAGTTGGACTGTACCCAACAATGTTAAGCTAAATGTTGAAAATATGAAGCTTCACTAGGTAAAGTTGAGCTAATGTACCCAACCAACTACATTTGCGCAACAATTGAGATCTACAAGCATCTCGACCGAGTTAAGTTTGGCTTTACTAGTATCTCAACCAACTATAATTGAGCAAATGAGCAACAATTGAGCTCTAATAGTATCTCAACCAACACAGTGGAGCTTTAATAGTATCTCAACCAACTATAGTTGAGCTCTACCAAACACAATCAAGCACAACTGTACCTAGTCGAGCTTCATATTTCAACCTTTCACTCAATATTGTTGTCTCTCGACTATGTTAAGTTTTTTCATAATCTCGACTATGTATAGTCGAGCTCTACTCATATTAGTCTAGCTCTACTCATGCCAGTCGAGGTCTACTATGTCCTTAAAAATCTATACGATGTATAGTCAAGCTCTACTCATACATTTAGTCAAGCTCAACTCGTACATCAACTTGGGCGAGATGTTTGTTTAGCTAAACTGGACTTGGTCGAGTCAAGCCAGTCGAACTTCAAACTAAAGGTTTATATAGTTTTTGGAAATCTCGACTATATTTAGTACAACTCGACCATAGTTGATTGAGATACTAGTAGAGCTCGACTGGGCACATTTGAGCTATACTCACATTAGTCGAGCTTCAAATTAAATGTTCATTTGGTTTTTGGAAATCTCGACTATGCTTAGTGTAATGGCCCAAATTTCCTAATAAGGTTTAGGACCTTGATTAGGAGGTCGGGAGGGCCATAATTGATTTAATATGCTATTAAATGATAATATGCTATTAAATGATAATATGCATGTTTAGGTGTATCAAATATGCATGTGAACCAATTTCTGATTAATTGGCTGATTTTCATATTTTGGTCATTTTGGGCATATATGTGATATGTGTGTAGTGCATTATTATTATTTGGTTATGCCAGGGTTACTCAGCGCGAGACGATCCTAGGAGGTAAGCTAGTGGGAAAGTCATAATAGGATTTATGCTTGACTTGGAGTAAGTCAAGGGGTATTTAGAACATTACCGGGTTATTGGGTAATTGGAATAAATGTTTGGTGATAAATTGAGAGTTAGTAAGATCAGGGGGAAATTCTGGAGGTTTTGACTATTTTGCCCCCAGGGAGTGTTTTCAAGACCCCGAGCGTTAGGATTTGTTTGAGGCTACTTAAGCTTGAAGTAACCTATTAAGAAATAAAAAGAACGTTCTCTCTCCCGCTAAGTTCCATTTTCGTCTCCCGATCGCCTTTTCAAAGGAAACTTGAGTTCTAGGACTCGGATTCAAGCGAGGATCGATGCATAACGATCCTAGGGAAGATTAGAAGCTTATTAGCCGGATGATTTAGTTGGAAACAGCTCAATCAGAGGTAATTCAAGTTTTAAGTTTTTAAAGTTTTTAAGCTTGAATTGAACTTTGTGTTTTGATGAGTTTTTGATTGGTTTGAGACTTGGGTTTTATGGGTTTTGGATGATGGGGATGTTTGGAAACTTTGATTTTTGAGTTTGGAAATGTTTGGATAGGTTTTTGGAAGGTTTTAAAAGGTTAAAAACGGGGGAAAATGGCTGGTCCGAGGTTGGGCCGCGGCCTAGGCTCGAAGAAGCAGGTGGCGTGTTTTCAAAGGGCTGGGGGCCGCGGCGCTTGGATAGGGGATCGTGGCGCTTGGTGCTGTTTTTGGCCAAATTAATGTTTTGAGTGTGGGAACTCAAACCTTAGGCCTCAGGATCGTTCCTACTACCCGGTTTAGTGGGATTTGATGTCTCGGAGGCTAGGTCTTGGTTCCGGGATTAGTTTTAGAACTTGAACTCATTGGATCACCATTTGTGGTTGTGACTAGGTTATCACTAGAGGCTTGGAGTAAGGATCGTGCTTGTGGCTCGTTTATTGGTAACCTGTGCTTGGACCAAAGGTAAGAAAACTGCACCCCATATGTGACATGCATGGTTATTCTTGATGCATGTTGGATGTTTAAATGTGAACATTGATAGCATATTGAATGCTTAGCAATCTTGCTCACTTGTATATGGTTATTATTGAGGCATGTTGGATGTTTAAATGTGATGCATGTGATGCACGAGAAACATGTGATTAGGGAATGCCATGAATATTCAATATGAGATTGTTCAGAGCTTGAGTCTCTGTGTTTTTGCATGATTCCAATTATGCTAGAGATTGTTAAGTAAGCGTGCTGAATGCCTTGTATTTGGATATTTGACATATGATATATGTTTGGCAGCATTGCTTACTTGTGCATGGCCCTGACTGTTCAGATTTGGCATTGGTCACGTGTAATTGACCTAAGAGCTAGAAACAGCATAAGCGTCATGAACGCAGAGCCGATTAAAGATTAGATCTAATCGACATCTGCATTGGATGACTCAACATGAGCATTAATGCCAGACCGACCTCAAGTTCGATGAATACTATAAGATCTTGTCTAGCCAAAGGCTAGTTACTTAGAGCCACAGTGACTATTTAGTCACATGGCTGTGGGTGCCGAGCCCCGTGTGACTTACCCATTAGTCACTCATCTGTTTAAGCTAGTGACTTACCTATCAGTCACTCATATGATTAGAGCCATTGCAGGGAAGCCCAGGTGACGGTTCCGTCACATGCTATGGGTGCCGGACCCCATAGTGACTTGCTTGTCAGTCACTCATTATGGTTTAATAGAACCTCAAAGTGATATTCACTCATCTGTTCAGGGCTATAAGCTCTGTATGATCATTCTGATCATCATTTTCATGGCTTTGGGTGCTGAGCCCCGTGGTGACTTGCTTGTGAGTCACTCAGTATGGTTTACCAGAACCTCAAGTGTTAAATCACTCATCTGATTAGGATTGACTTGATAGTCATCCAATCAGGAGGGCAGGATTTCTTATCCTAGATTCCCCAGCATTATCTGAATTTATTTGCATGCTTGAATAGATCTATGTTTGCTAGGCATGCCAGATATGATTTGATATCATGATATGATTGTTCTTGAGCATATTGAGTCTTCTTGCTGGGTTTCGGCTCACGGGTGCTATGTGGTGCAGGTAAAGGCAAAAGAAAGCTGGACCATCCTTGAGTTGGAGAGCTTAGGTGGCGATGTGTACATATGCGGCTGCTCGACCGCCACGGCTGAGGGTTTGAAAGAGGAACTAGGGTTAAACCCTGTTTTGTCGCTTAGATCGGCTGGTTGTAAATATTTTCTTGTAATGTACCTTTAAATTATAATTAGATTTTTGGGATCCCAATGTATACAGTAAACGTTCTAATGAAACGTTACATCTTAATGAGTTTATGGCCAAATGACTCGATTAGCGAGTTTAGCACTGTTTATGATGCGCACCGTAATGGTCCCTGGAGTTTAGGGCGTTACACTTAGTACATCTCGACCATAGCTGGTAGAGATATTAGTAGAGTCAAACTCAACTTGGTCGAGATGCTTGTATAGCTCAATTGTAGTTGGTTGAGACACTGGTTGAGATACCATAGTTGGGTGCGTCACTTTATCTCTAGTACATATGAAACGTGACAATATGTTTAATAAAAGTAATTGATTTGAGCAACAATTAAGCTCTACAAGCATCTCGACCAAGTTGAATTTGGCTCTACTAATATCTCTACCAACTATGGTCGAGTTGTACTAAACATAGTCCAAATTTCCAAAAACTAAATGAATCTTTAATTTGAAGCTTGACCAGGTTGAGTAGAGCTCAACTAGACCAAGTCTAATTAAGCTCTACAAGCATCTCACCCAAGTTGATTTCGACTCTACTAGTATTTCAACCAACTATAGTTAGCAAAATTTGAAGATGTGGCCTATTTTTTTAAATTAAATATTTCAATTACAAGGAGCTGAACTGGTCACCTCCATGTTGTGGAATATATATCTTTTCTATATAAAAAGTGTGTAGATAACGGAAATTCTTGATTTTAACGGTTTTTTATTTTTTTTCGTTAACTTTAACAGAATATTCTTATGTTTCACAGAATATTCTTATATTTAATGGTAGATTGTAAACATGATTTAAACTTAAATAAATTAATAATTAAACAAATTAAAATATGGTATATTTGAGATATTTTACAATAATAATTATTTAAAAATAATAAAACCATATATTTTATAACTTAAATAAAGTTTAATTAAACTTAAACTTAAACTTAATATTATATTAAACATAAAATATATAATCTTTTGTTGTCACTTCCAAATTCAAAAACTAGATCAAACATAAACTTAAATAAAACAAAATAAATAAATTAAAATATGATATTTTAAAGATATTTTATGATAATTTAAATAATTAAATCATATTTATATTTTTACGATATTTTATGATAATTTAAATAATTAAATTATATTTATTTAAAAATATAAAGGCATATATATAATTTTTTTATCTTATAAATTTGTGTGATAGTTTGTTTTTTTATGATTGGAGCTATTTTTCTTTATCGAATTCACATTAGAAATTAAAAATAATTGATGCATGTATACTACTGTCTATACTATCACTTTTTCTATTCTTATTTTATTTCTATTATTAATTTTTTTAAATATATATGTATGTCTATAAATATTTATCTATACGTTGCCCAACTTCAAACCTATCACCTGCAAGATTCAAAAGAATCCTTGCCAACTATATGCTGACTTTGGCTAGTAGTGTTTGGTTAACTAAATTTTTATGGACTAATTACAGAATACACCATAAAACAATTTTTTTTTTGAATATACGGTATCTTACATTTATACGGTAAATTATTTCAAATATACGTTTCTTTAAAAAAAAATTAAAGGGTTTTCAAAATCTTATTTAAAAAATAAATAAAAAAGTAAAGGAAGAAAGTGCAGTATAATGTGTGTAGAAACTTCTCCCCTCTTCTCTTTCCCTATGTTATCTCTCTACTTTTCTCTCTCATTCTCTTCATCTTCTCCATTTTCTCAGTCAGTTCTCTCCATTTTTCTCAGTGATCTGACCATTTGTACTCCTCCATAGTGCCATTTTTATTGGTTTGAGCTTGATTATTTGGGTTTCAAGATTCCTTCTCTTGATTTTCATTTTTATTTTCGATTATTTGAGTTTCAGTTCTCATTGAGTATAACTAATATTTTTTATGGTTTGTTGGTGCATCCTGTTTAAATCTTAGCTTCAATTTGATATGTTTAGCCTTTGTGAATTTTCTGTTTAAATATATTATTTTTGTAGCGACCTGTTACATATTTGTAAAGTATGTTTTCTGATGATGACAAGTTTGCTTTCATTTCTTCTTTGGTATTTGATATTATGTTTTAGAATATATTCATTCCCTTGTAACGATCTGCTATATATGTGTTGTTGATATATGCAGCTTTCTAGTTGGGGCTAGCAAAGGAGATACTCTGCTATATGATGCCATTCTCCTCTCTGGAACAACCTAAGAAAGAACGGGCTAAAGAGTACCCAAGAGTTTTTGGATCGGGCTGATCGATACATCAAGCTCGAGGACGCGATTGCCAACGAAGGGAAATCTCCTACTAAAGACAAGGGACCGAAGGAAGATCCCGCCAAGGCCGCCAGCGGGTCGAATAAACCTAATGGCAACGGCAAGGGCAACTGGAACGGAAATGGCAGAAATGGTGGAAAAAGGGCGGGCAATGAGCCGTCAACTTCTGAGAATAAGCGCCTCAAAGGCAACAGATATGAGCTGAGATTCACCAACTATACGACCCTTGTCGAAAGTAGGGTAGAGGTCTACCAGGCGACCAACACCAATGTCCCTTATAAGCGACCAGCGCCTATAAGGAAAGATATCTCCAAGAGAGATACCACAAAATTCTGTCATTTTCACAACGACTACGGACATGACACTAATGAGTGTAACCAGTTGAAAGACGAGATTGAGTCCCTGATCAGGCAGGGACACCTAAGGAGATACATACGAGCCGCAGGAGGATCTCAACGAGAGGCTCAAGGTGGCAACGAGCAGGCGCCTGCACGCCAATGCTCGCCACCTTTACAGCCAGCTCTGGCGGGAATGTTACTCACCATCTGTGGCGGTCCACATATTGCAGGGGATAGTGGGAAAGTGAGGGAACGATACGCTCAGAATTTACGCCACGACCAGGACATCGAGATGATGGGTGTGGAGGATCGAGCACCAAAGAAAGCTCGAACAGAGGAGGAGTTAATAACCTTCTCTGAAGATGATGCTCAACACGTCCGATTCCCACACTCCGATCCGCTGGTCGTTGACGTCCAAATCGCCAACATGATGGTTAAAAGGGTGTTGGTTGACACATGAAGCTCAGTCAACATCTTGTACAAGTCTTCACTAGAAAGGATGAAGTTGTCCATCAAGGACCTGGAGCCATGCAATCAAACCATATATGGTTTTTCTAGCGAAGCTCGCCCCGACAAGGTTAATTAGGCTCCCAGTTATAGCAGGAATTGCACCTGCAAACAGGACATTACTCACTACTTTCATTGTAGTTGATTGTCCTTCAGAGTATAATGCTATAATTGGAAGGCCGATTTTGGTCGACCTGCGAGCCGTTACCTCGATATGGCACCTTGCCATGAAATTCCCAACTGACGTAGGGGTAGGATGTGTGTTGGGAAACCAGCGGGAAGCGAGGAAGTGCTACAACGCCTCGATATCTAAGGCAAAGAAAGGTGTATCGAGGAAAGCTGCCGAAAAAGAGTTGCAAATGACTATTGATGTACAAGCCCAATCAGGTGATGGTGTCACCAAATAAGGCGTTGCCCAAAGTGAGGACAGAGATTTAGATCCTTGCTTTGGGGGTTTTGATGAAGAGATAGGACCCATCGAGGACCTTGAGGAGGTCCAACTCGATGAAGAAGATCCGACCAGGGTTGTGAAAGTCGGTAAAAACTTAGAGACAACAACGAAGCAAGCACTGGTGAAATTTTTGAGGAAAAACCAGGAAGTCTTTGCCTAGTCGCATAAAAACATGATTGGAATAGACCCTACAGTCATTAGCCATGTCTTGAACATAAAAAGAGTTTTCCTCCAGTGCAACAGAAAAAAAGGCTGCTCGAGAAAGACAGATCAAAAGCTCTAAAGGAAGAAGTAGAGAAGCTAAAGGAGAACGGATTCATCCGGGTAGCGTTTTATCCATCCTAGGTCTCTAATCCCGTACTGGTTCCAAAGTCGAATGGCAAGTGGAGAACATGCGTGGATTTCACAGACCTTAATAAAGCCTTCCCCAAAGACTGTTTCCCACTCCCTAGAATCGACCAGCTGGTCGATGCCACTGCAGGGCATGAAATCCTCTCATTCATGGATGCATACTCCGGGTACAATCAGATCAGTATGCATCCCCCTGATGAGGATCACACTAGCTTTCAGACCGATACAGGGCTTTACTGTTACAAAGTAATGCCCTTCGGTTTGAAAAACGCTGGTGCGACTTACCAACGACTGGTCAATCACATGTTCAAGGTGCTGATCGGTGCGAATATGGAGGTATATGTCGACGACATGCTGGTTAAGTCGAAGAAGGCAGAAGGACATATAGAGGACTTGCAAGAGTGCTTCAATGTCTTGAATAAATATCAGATGAAGCTGAATCCCCTCAAGTGTTCCTTCAGAGTTGGATTAGGGAAATTCTTGGGATTTATATTAAAATCACGAGGAATTGAAGCCAATCCCGAGAAGATCAAAGCCTTGATCGATATGAAATCGCCAACAAAAATCAAGGATGTTCAAAGCTTAACCGGAAGAAATGCTGCTCTCAGTAGATTTATTTCCAAATCGACGGACAAATGCGTCCCATTTTTTAATCTACTCAGAGGCAACAAGAAGTTCGAATGGACGGAGGAGTGAGAACAGGCTTTTCAAGCTTTAAAGACTCACATGTCGCAGCCGCCGATTCTATCAAAATCGGTTGATAAAGAAACTTTATTCATCTACTTGGCGATCATGGAATATGCTGCTAGTGTTGTCCTAATAAGAGAGGAAGAGGGCGTGCAGAAGGTCGTATATTATGTAAGCAAAAGACTGATAGGAGCAGAACTGTGATATCCACCTATTGAAAAATTAGCCTATTGCTTGATCTTAGCCTCCAGAAAACTGCGGCCATATTTCCAAGCTCACCTAATCACAGTTTTGACCGACCAACCTCTACGGAAAGTTTTGCAGAAGCCAGAAGCCGTAGGCCGATTATTGAAATGGGCGGTTGAACTTGGGCAGTTTGATATCTCTTATTTACCATGAGCAGCAATAAAAGGACAAGCTCTGGCCGACTTTGTCGCAGAACTCACTGGACTTCTAGATAACGAGCAACCAGAAGAGCCTGGAGAGCCTGAACCTCAAAGCCAGACTCCCTCATGGAAGTTGTTCATGGACGGCTCTTATAATGAGCATCACGCTGGAGCCGGAGTGATTTTGATAACGCCTGAAGGGCATCAATTTCACTGCGCGATTAGATTCGACTTCACGACGTCCAACAAAGAAGCAGAGTACGAGGCATTGCTCGCAGGATTACGGTTAGCCAGATGCATGAACATAAAATCACTTGATATCTACAGTGACTCTCAGTTAGTGGTCAATCAAATCATTGGAGAATACCAGGCCCGAGGTTTAAAAATGGTCGCTTACTTGAATAAAGCGAAGGATCTATTGGCGCTGTTTGATAAGTACACTCTCTAGCAAGTACCTCATGACCAGAATTCAAACGCTGATGCTTTGGCCAAACTAGCGAGTGCGAAAGATGCTGACACCCTAAACATAGTGCCAGTTGAACGACTATCTACACCAAGCATCCAAGCAGAAGAGGCCTCTTTGGTGATTCAGGCGGCGGATACATGGATGGCACCTTACATGGAGTACATGACGAAGGGTGTGTTACCAATGGACAGAAACAAAGCCAGAACCCTCCAACGACAGGCTGCTAGGTATATCCTAGTCGATGGAATCTTGTACCGAAGGGGATACTCAATGCCACTCCTCAGGTGTATTTCGAAAGAGAAGGCCAAAGAATTGATGAAAGAGGTCCACGAAGGCTTTTGTGGGGACCATGCTGGGGGGCAGAGCTTATAAAAAAAGATCCTAAGGCAAGGATACTTCTGGCCAACAATGAATGAAGACTCGATGGAATTTGTGTGGAGGTGCGACAAGTGCCAGAGGTTCTCCAAAATTCCTTGAGCGGCCCCTAATGAACTAAAACAGATGCAAAGTCCGTGGCCATTCGCAGTCTGGGGTATAGACCTAATCGGATCTTTGCCCACAGGAAAGGGCGGCGTCAAGTACGCTGTAGTGGCCGTTGATTACTTCACAAAATAGGCCGAAGCTGAGCCACTTGCAACCATAACAACCAAGAAAGTGCTGAATTTCATGGTTAAAAACATTGTGTGTCACTATGGATTGCCAAGAAAAATTGTCTCAGCAACGACACACAGTTTGATAGTGATCTGTTCACAGATTTTTGCGAATGACATGGAATTATCAAGAGCTTTTCTTCAGTTGCTCACCCTCAAGCAAACGGACAGGTCGAGGCAGTCAATAAGACACTAAAAGATACTCTGAAGAAAAGACTCGAAGAAGCAAAGGGGGCATGGCCAGAGCAATTGCCTGAAGTCCTTTGGTTGTACAAAATATCCCATCGAACAACAACAGGCCATACTTCATTCTCCCTAGCTTACGGATATGAGGCTATGTTGCCTGTCGAATTAAATCTGCCATCGCATTGGAGAATGACGTACAATCAAGGCTCTAATAACCAGCTATTGATGGAATCTCTAGATTTGGTCGATGAAAAGCGTGAGCAAGCCCAACTCCGAGTAGCAGCTTACCAACAAAAGGTCGCCCGAGTAGTACTGCTCGGATGTATGTAAACACATGAGCAAAATAAGTGAAAGCATGCTAGGGTACTTAGAGTATTTTTCAAAATTTTGTTATTTTCTTAAATCAATCCAAAGTACTATGCTAAATTTGGTCATGCGAACAGATGTTATAATAAATGCAAGTATTATAATATCAAAAAATAATTCTTTTTACACTGCGAGTAGTACTGCTCGGATGTAATTGTCTGATCAAAAGGAAAAAAGCTGCCCATGCAGCAATAAAAATTAAAAAAGAAATTGTCTTTACATCACGACTTGTAGGTCGTGTATTTAAAAGATAATAAAATAAAAAGAAAAATAAAAGACTACGAGGCTGGAGGATCTTGAGGAGTGTCCTGGTCGATAATAGTGCCAGCTTCATTGTCCGCGCTGTCAATCCCCGTTGCTAAGGAAATTTCTGGGGAAGTAGGAATTTTGGCTCTTTCTTCTTCCTCCAGGCGAATAGTGCACCGGGTTATTTGAGTTCATCTCAAGCACTCGGACAGATAGCTGAAGTAGGCCTTACGATTATGCTTCCAAAACTCGTAGAAGCAAAGGTGGGTGGTTCCCTATACTTCTCCAAGTTTCTGGCATTTGTCTCCTCAAGCTCCTTAACACGCCCCTCCAGCTCCTCAGTCTCCTTCCTGCTCGCAATCAGATCGACCTCAAGCTATTTGGATTCTTGGTAGTTGAGTTTGGCACACTCCTTGAACTTTTCTTTGTCTTCATTAGATTTGGTCAGGGCAGCCCAGCACTCCAACAACTCTTCGGTCAGCTGGGCTTTTTGCTCGAGCAGTTCATTGTCCTGGTTGGTCAGTTCTGTGTTTTTCTCGAGCAGTTCAACATTCTTCCCCTCGAGCACCTTCACCACCTCAATGTGCTTGGTGTCAAAGTCTTTGGTCTGGGTGACCAAAGTCCCTGTGCGGCACCAACCAGCAGTGATAGTCAGCAATCCTTATGATCAGATAAAAGAGGTAAGATGATGGCAGAAATTGACAAAGTAAAATGACTCAGCAGTAGAAAACAACTTACACTGGCTATCTCGTTCAACCCTCGGTTTATTATCTGGTCGGCCTCCATGGAGCTGGTGCCGATGATGGCCTCTTGGTTGCGTTTGTGCTTGGAGAGTTTGTATATTCTCTCCCTGGCCGAATTGACCACGGTGCTGGTCAGGGTATCTTCGAGTTGAGTGTGGCGCTGGAGGGGTAGAGTGCTGGTCGACCGGTGTAGTTGGAGATGGCTGGTCGAGTGGAGAAGGAGGTGGCGTTGTTTCCTTTGTGGGAGGTGGCATGGTTTCCTTCGAAGGAGCAGCTGCTGAAGGACCCTCAGTCTGGGCCTTCTTTGAAGCGGCTTTGTTGCTTTCTCCACGAACCCTCTTGCTGTCTTTCTTTCTGCTCGAGGGAGTAGCAGCAGCGGTGTAGTGATCGAACATATCTTCAGACGACATACCTGCAAGTAAGGAAGCATCGTGAATAGCTAAACCATAAGCATAGATGGACATGAAAGTAAAGACGAGGAAATTATAAGTAAAGTACCTGTTCTATAACTACTGGTTGCTATATTACTTACTGAACTACTGCTACACTCACTCACTGCTTGGAAGAAATCTGAATCTAAATTTGGAGTATACTTAAAGTTGCCATCCCCGTCAAATAAATGACAGGGAATGGGCAAACTGTCTAAGAATGAGAAGACAGTACTGTTCTTATCTGAAGACTCGTCGATGGGTGCAGGGGGTTTGGAAGCTTTCTTTTTTCCCTTTCCCGAAGGGGCAGGGGGAGTGGCTGCTCGCGGGGTACTGAAGGGTTCCCTGATTTTCACTTTAGTTGGTCTCCTCCTTTGAGGTTGTGACATGTCTGGGTGCTGCTCGGGAATTTCTCCGCCAGTCGTACTCCCCACCGTTGACTCCCTCATGTCCTGGTGAGGTGCCAGAAGCCCGACCAGCCTTAGGTTGGCTTTAGTGACCAGCTGTTTGACGCTTTTCTCTACGTCGCTCATGCTGGCCAGTAGAGCTGCTCGAACCTCCATTTCTGGAGTAGGAGCCGGTCGCAGCCATGGACCTAAAATGTGCTACTTTTCTAAGGAGAATGCAGATAAAATACAAGGAAAATAAGCGACCAAGAAAACAAAAAAGTTACCTCCTTGGGTGAAGGCTAGGTTGTTGGCGACCAGGTCAGTGGTTAAAAAGTACTCCTGGTAGTACTTTCCTACATTAGACTTGTAGGTAGTCCCACTCAGGAAGGTGTGGGTCAACTCCTAGTGGAAAAAATGGAAAACCCCATGTTGTCCTGGTTGGGATTAAATTTGAGATCAAACAGGAAGTTGATCTCATGAGGAGAAGGGACAGGCCATTTTTTATGGCTGTAAAGGACATAGAGTGCCGAAAGCATTCTATACCCGTTCAGGGTTATTTGGAAAGGAGCGACCCCGAAATAATTGGCCACTCCTTGGAAGAAAGGATGGAGAGGCAGGATTGCTCCTGCCTCAATGTGATACCTCGACCAGGCGCTGAAGTCCCCACTAGGCACGTTTGCCCGTTGGTCGGTGGTAGGAAGGAATAAAGAAACCCCAGAAAGTCCATACTTTCTGAGGAAATTATTTATCATCCCAGCAGTGATTGTGCTGGGAGGAGCAAGGTACCATTCGACATCTGGTCGAATGGCATTGCGGAGGTGGGCCTGTGTTTGAATTTTGGAATCAGTGGTTTTGGTTCTACCACTGGTCGAAGGAATTTCAGCCCGAGGAGCGGGCTGATTTTCAGAAGGTTTTGAGGATTTCTTTTTTTGGGCAGTGGACTTTACTCTACCCATGTTTGATGAACTAGAAGATCTATTAGGTGAAATTCGAGAAAAAGGGATTTCAGGGATGAGTAGCGATGGTTGTTCTTCGTCCACGACTAGTTGAGCGAGCAGGTCGTCGTCTATTGGCCTCTCACCTCCCCACGGATCTTGCATGAAAATCTGTGAACAGAGAAGGGGAGATGAGAATCTATGGCCTAAAAACTTGTGTTAAGAGTTGGAATAATGTTGCTCGCGTATAAAAGTTAAGCTTTTATACGACCAACAACATTCTAACAAAAACACTAAATTATATACGAGCAGTTTGGAAAACGAATCAAAAAGCAGAAGTAAAAAGTTTTTCAGGAAAGACTTTTTCGACTCTGAATGGGTGGGAAAAACCCAGTTTTTCTACAAGCTTAAAAATCGAATTTTTACTTCGATTTTACGCCCTAAATTCATGATCCTAACTACCAAACTAATTCCTAACCCCAGCAAGGTGTTATTTTCCTACCATATTTAGCACAGATCAGCGTACCCATTTACCCCGAAACCATTTTACAAGAACTGACAGAGATATTCAAGAACTCAAAAATCAAAAATGAAGGAAAAACAAGCATTGCACGACACAACGTAACAGAAAAGAATCGATTAGAAGACTTACTTGGATGAAGGATGGAGAAGATTTCAGAAAATCGGACAGGCGCACCGTGGATCGGCAAACTTTTCTGGGTTTAGTTTTGCTTGGTTCTTCAGAGTTCTTGAAGGCAAAGGGTTCGATAAAAGGTAAATAGTGAAAAGGATGGGTTATTTATATTGATCGTGGCACTGTAAAAGAGGTAATCATGGAATTACTTTTTCATGGCATGGGGAAATGCAATAGCCGTCAGACAACTTTTGGAAAACCGAAAAGACATAATTAGTTGCCTTTTTCGAGAAGGCATGGGCGGCTCTGACAGATTTGGTGGGGTATGCGAAGGGTCAGTCTCTTAAGTTTACTTTATGCTGGTCGCAGTAAAATAAACTTGGGGGGCAAATGTTTACCCAAAAATGACTCCTGATGACGTGGTAAGAATTTATTACATGTGGTTGGCACGTGGCAGCGTCAAAGTGAAGGGATGCTGTTCGACTATCGACCAGATGCTTATTGCTTCATCAGATCACACGTTTAGATGTGACCAGTCTGGTCGCATCTTCAGTTTATTTCCTTTAAGATACACAATCTTGTAATAATTACATTTATTATGTTTTTTCTTTATTGCCTTGATATGCTGATATTAAGGATAGTTAAGGCCCATTGGCCCATGTAACCTCCCTTGAGCCTATAAATATGCATGAGAGGGCTCAAGGAAGAGACTTTTGAACTTTGAACTTGAATACTCATAGAGAGAGAGCATAGTGTGATTATCCACCAAAAAAGTTGTGATTCTCCTAAGGTTTGTGAAGCTCAAGAACTCTAGTTCTTTGATCACGGCATTGGGATTCAACATCAATAAGAACACTAAGTGGATGTAGGTTATTACCACTCAGTTGGGGCCGAACCACTATAAAATACTTGTGTCACTTTCTTCCCGTTTGATTCTCTTCTTAATTGCCTTTTTATTCTTTGTCGTTATTTTGACTCCGTGTCGTTGGCCAAATCGAGGGTCAACATATTAACTCTTAACAAATTTGTTAATAATATTTTTGTTCTGTAATGATCTATTTCAAGTTTGTTAATACCTATTATGAATTTGTAACGGTCAATTACAAGTTTGTTAATGTGTTTCTAGTCACAGTACATTAAATCTTAACATATTTGTTTAATATAGAATTTAGTTACATTTTAACAATGAAAAAATTTTATTTTTTAAAAATTATATAATTAACAAAGGAAAGTTGTCACCAATATTTATGAGCATAAACACTTTTTATATTTTATAGTTGTTTTATGTGTCTCTATCTGTACAATTAAACCGAAGCAAGACAAGTATATAAAAATATTGATAAAACCTAGCACAAGACCAATGATGTAAATGATGGTTACAATATCATAACAATTTGTTTCAGGTGAAGAACTTTGGTGTATCTTGATCAATCTACAATTGCAGGCATGCTTTTTTCGAATGGCCGTTAGTTGCTATAAACTCTGAGCTTTTATTTTTTTAGCAGCCTTCGTTGGATTAATCTCAGGCGCAGCTTCATCTTGTAGTTGTTGTTGGTTTTTGTTTATTATTCTCAGGAATATAGATTTGGGATGATATTTACCGTGTATTTAGTGTAATTTGGAGTGGGCTTTAATGTATAATGAGCTGGGGTGATTCCCTGTAAAAATGTAATTAATTGTAGTTACTGTATATTTAGAACTTTTTTTTTTGTAGTTTACAGTATATTTGTAAATTTCCCAATTTTTATCTAACATCTTTTTATTTTGCTTCACCTTAAGCTGAGAACTTTGGGCCTTTTCCGTTCGCCCGTGTGAAGTTTGGGATTTTAAGGCTTGGATAGAAGAGTAGACTTGAAAGATAAAGGGTAATTTAGACTTTTCATAAATAAATAGATGAAAAATAAATAAAAAATTAATTATATTTATAAGGAGGTCATTTTGCTAAAGACATTTTGTGAGAAGGTCATCAGAGCACTCCCAATAGAGGAGATAAAATGTTTGATTCTTTATAATATAGAGAAAAAATTGTTAAATAGTCTTCCAATGAGTGATGTAAAGTTATATTTTTTTACCTAAATGAATAGTATTTCTCTGTATGTAGTGAAACACTATTCATCAAGCTATAAATATTTTATTATTTTTTTATAAACTATTGTATATATATGAGTGTGATACTATTATATTTAATTATTTTATTTCTTAAAATGAATAAAATATTTTAAAAAAATATATTATTTAAATGATGTAAAGAATAAATAGAGAAGCTGGTGTATGGTATAATGTAAACGTTTGAGGTAAATTATAAAAAAAAATGTTTTGGTGATGTATTTTGTAATAGACGTTCTCTATAATATTTAGCTAAAACTTACAAAAACATCTTCCATCAGCTCCTTTATACATATATATATATAATAGCTATGCACAAACTTCAATTAATCCATATCTACATTTACATAATAAATACATAACATTTACATATCCTTTATATAATATTTTAATATTATTATTTTTCTTTATAAGCTTTTTCTCTCCCATTTAGTATATATATTTATTATTTCTTTTTTCTTTTTCAATTATTTTATTTTACTTTAATTAATAAAATATGTTTAAAGATATAATATTTAAATGATGTAGAGAAATATATAGAGAATCTCATATATGCTATAATGTAAAACTTAGAGGTAAAATAGAAAAATGTGTGTTTTGGGGAGATATTTTAAAGAATGGAGTAGAACATCTATTGGGACACTACTACAAAATTGACATGGGACGATGGTTTTAAACCGTCGTATGGACTCTCATACGTCGGTTCTAATACCGTCGTCCCATGCAATGTCATGCCATGTAAAGCATGAAACAATAGTTTAAATAAAAGCGTCATCTCCCGTCATACATGAGACGATGGTTCCTATACAAACGTTCTCTCCTGTAGTACATGAGACGACAGTTTCTGTGTAAGTGTCATCCATTGCAGCAAATGAGATGACAGTTCCTACTCAAGCGTCATCCTCCTGCAGTACATGAGATGGCAATTTATGTGTAAACATCGTCCCTGCAATACATAAGACGACAGTTTTGTGGAGACCGACGTCCCAAGTAGAATATGATAATTTTTTCATTTCTCTATTTTCAATACTATATTCATTCATAATTTCCTATGTAATTATAACATAGTTCAAATAGAATCAATAGGCAGACAAAATCAATAGAACTTAGTATGTTCAAAATCTAAAAATTGCATGATCAAAATATAGACTTGGAATAACTATGTAAGTGCTAACTAAAAACTACAATTAGTATATTTTTTAATTCTGATTTCAAAAGTTACTCTAGCTATGACTCGTCCGCTCAAGAAGCTTGGTTGCCTATTCATTTCGAATTTCATTAATTTCGCCAAGTGTATATGTATTTTTCCCACCACACTACAAAACACAAAATAAAAAACTAAGTCAGAAATTAAATTCAATAGAATTGTAGTTCAATAATAATAAATACAGTTACATTACTAGTTAGCCATAACATGGGTGTCTCATTCAAGCAATAGTCATTCATCATCCTTATGATATAAAAGCCGCACTCTACTGACAATGTTTGACGAGGTCAATTGACTATTTTCCACTTGTAATTTTTTTCATTCCTTCCTGTCTTTCGCTTAATGTGTGAAGAGACACTATATATACATCAATATGAAGAGCATATAAATTTTTTATTTCCATATCAAATAACCATATTATATTCTAAAATGAGTTTCAAATATATTACCTGTTCATAAGGTTCTTCAAATCATTTGGAAGAGATTTTCTAAGTGGATCAAGATAGTAACATGTATCACCAACATCTAGTGACGTCTACATTTAAAAAAAAGTTATTAAAATAAACATCATAAGGTATAAGTAAAATTAATATTAAATAGAAATTTTACTTACAAGAAATGGTATGGCATTAACCAAGTTTGACCCATCAACATGTTATTGATACGCTTTGAGATCATTTCAGCTCGATTATCCATATTTGTCCCAATTGTCGATGACCACGATGGCTCAATGAAACCAAAAAAGTGTGATATCTCTCTATTGCTCAACTCGTAATAGATTATACTACATACATGAAAGTTAATGATATTATATTTATACTTACAAAGAAACTAAAATTTATAATGTTTATTAATTTAAAATTTACTTGATATAGAATGAAATGCAAGACGCACTGATTTCTTCCATAAGTCCAAAGTGTACTATATCCTATACTAATGGGATTCCATATTTGGCTCCGAGGACTACTGCAATAACTAAAAATGTTAAAGAAAAAGGCAACAGTCTTCTTGGACAACCAGTCTTCTATTCACCTCTGTAAGAATCCGGTTCATCATGAAAAGACAAAGCATATCAACATTTGTATTTGTTGCAGTGCTATGCACTATTATACACTAATACAAATGGGCTTAGTGTATTAAATTTGTATGCAAGTGTGATGTTTGTAAGTATTAGATGTGGTGATATGCACTATATTATTGTTGTGTCCCAAAACAATATGATAATACAAATGGGCTTAGTGTATTAAATTTGTATGCAAGTGTGATATTTTTATAGTATTAAATGTGGTGATATGCACTATATTATTGTAGTGTCTCAAAACTATATGATAGATCATACTTAAAATCTCTTAGGCCTCTCATTTTTTGTAGTGATGGTCATCTAGTCAACATCTGAAATTAAGGAAAACATTAATAAGTGCCAAATTGCAATAGTCACTCCACTGATAAAAGCACTGTTTCAGGAGTCCACATATATCTAAATTTGAATACTATCCTTGTAATAGCAGAAAAAATCTTGTCAAAATCCATTATATACATACAATCTTTTGGTGCAGATTGTAGCCGTAAAGCACCCAAAAACAGAAGAAAAAAGAAAGAGTGTTGCAAATGCAGAAAATCATGATAGAAGCCTAACTCAATGTCAAATGTAATCTTTCTCTTTTCAGACCATACTTTTTGACCCATCCATCTGGATATGAGAACTGCCGACAGTTGTTAAATTTGCACATAGCATAGCAACTTCAAACCTTATTCCATTAATTTACATCCTCTGTACCTCTGTCTGTACCATACATAACTTTCATTTCCCAGACTTTGGCATGAACTACAAACTGTCCCATTATGGGATCATCTTTTCATTACTATAATACTTTATGCCAAGGTAAAACAAAAGCAACCAAAAGCAATTAGCAAGACAAAGCCACAGATTAACAATTCTCAACAGCTAGTGTCATTGTTCAAATGAAATTGTAGCTAAACTAAGCATGAATATGGAGAGGAGACCAAAACAAACACACTCGGCTAAATCCACTTATTGGCTTCATTAAAATAAATTTAGAGTTTTTTATATTTGGTATGCTTGTTGTCTGAAATTGTCATGCATTACTAAGCGATTGTTGGTTGGTTCTCTCCTAATAATTAAGTCACTGTATTTGCATAAATTAGTGATTGAGAACTAAGAAGAAGGATAGCTCAAACATTTGGATCTATAATTTGTTCAGACAAGGTTTAAGGCTCGAGTAACTCAAATGGTCAAGCATGTTGTTTGTTCACACAAAGTCTGAAGTTTGAGAGAGTTACTACATAACAATTGTATACCACAATTAAATGGTAAGATCGATGAATCTTGCAAAGTAACTAAAGAAGAGGCCTTTAACTTCCACCCCTAAGTCTAACACCTGGACTAACCATTTCAACTTCCACTATACCTATAGTATACTATATATAGATAATATATATCCCCAACTAACCATTGCTATCTATGATCTATCCCAACTTTTGAAAAGCATTAAAATAACAACATTATTACTACTAAAATATTCTAAACAATAAATTTACTGATCTTTTCAAGTTTGAGTCGATAATGACTCCTGCTGATTATGGCTCCCCAGAAAAAAAAAGGTTGTTATAGTCTAGAATCAGCCTAAACTTTATCTTGTTTGCTTATTAGTCAAGTCAGCAAATGAGCTTGTCTAGTCTAAATGACTAGATAAATGTAAGCATATGCCAGCAATTTTCTAACAGTTGAATTGGCACAACAGTCTCTTTCAAAACAGATGAGTTAGTAAAGTATTAAGGGAACCAAGATGAAATTTTGTAATATCGACATTAATCTCTTCTATGTCTCCTCTCACCATGTCTTCTACTCCTCTTGCAAACTATCAATAAATAACACTTGGAATCTTACATATTATCTCTCTTTTAACACCAAAAAAGAGAAATAAATGGTTAAATTTACTTGAATAACATTATTCACTTGCCTAATTCAACAAGTCAGTGTATTAGCTTACATTTTATCAATGGGTAGTCCTAAATACATATGGAGAGAATCTTAAACAACTATAAACAACGAACTTTGGTTTCCCTTATGTGAACGATTAAAAATTTGAAAAAAGTTGAAGCTTGTATGCCTAATCTCCAGTGCATATCAGAAACAATGAGTCAGATTGAGTTGAAGTCAACTAATGGTTTTAATATCATAAATCTTCGCGTGATTAATAAACCAACATAAAAAAAAGACAAGTGATGTTTTAATAATTAATACAACAATAGACTTGGTATTTAAAAGCATAATACAAGAAAGAAAGAGAGGGAAAATATGAACTACACACTTAGCCCTCCAAAGTTGGCAGAAGGAAATGAATAGTAAATATATAATTGAATTAGTTCTTTATAGTTTGGTATGTAATTGATACTATTGCATGACATAGGTAGAGAAAGCAGAGTGATGAGGGCATCTCTTAAGTTAAATGTTTGGAGCTAATATAACATGGGAGCACGAAACAACTTATGTTACCTTCCATGCACATTACATATCCTAGTCGTGGGAAATAGTTCAAATAAAATCATTCAAGGCATGGCATGTCTTACTATTACTTTCACAACCAAACCATCAAAATCACATTAGACTTAAACCATAACATTCTAGATTTCAAAAGTACTATGAACATTATAACACAGTCCTATAATAATTACTAGATTAATACTAAAACAAGGAAAACAATATGTAGCAAAAGTTTGACTTAGTCTCTAAGTTTTGTTCACTCAACTTTAAATCCTCCCCCAAAGAGGCAACTACATTAGCTAAAGCCTAGCAAAAACCCTGCAGTACCACCAACCTAAAACAAACAAAGGCACCAAGAGAGATTAAGCAAGATAGTATAACTTCAATTCTGGCTCTATAACCTCTGTTTAAAATGTTCCTTTGTGTCCAATCTTTGTGCAATTTTTATAACATTAATTTAAATCCCTTGGACAGAAAATCATCCCTACACTCATCTCTACACAAAAGGTTCAACAAGATATATAGCATTACCCAAAGCCACAATCCAAAAAAAATGACATCTTTTTAGTAGAGCTAAAACTCCATCTTACATTAAACAACAGAACACAACAAAAGACTAATAAACAAATGAAAATGGAGAATGAGTAAGGATTACCGCTTCTTCCTACTCAATTGCTGCTTCTCCTCCTTTTTCTTGTTCTTAATAACCGCTATTTTCTTCGCAGGGTTATCCTCATCACCAACCCCAAGTCCAACAAGGCTCCTCACAAACACACGTATCAAAATTTCTAGGAACGCCAGAAATCTTGCCCACATTATTAGTCCTATTCATATCGATATCGTACAAAAGATATGTCTCACCATCCTGATGCAAGAGAACATGATGACCACTCTTCGAATACTTAAGTGGCATCACATATTCAAAATAGCCAGTCACATTTGATGGCATCACTGAGAACAACTTAGTCCAAGAGTCTACCCCATATTCCCTCATCATCAAGATGTCAACATGGTTCACATTATCATGTGGAAAGAAAAGGCATGTAGCACAAAGATACCCTCCTAATTCTACCAGTTTCACAAAATTTTTCCAATATTCTCAAAGATGAAATCTCTGTCAATAACGTTAACCATCTATATTGACATATATATTTAACACCGAATACTATTATATTCTCAAAAATGAATCTTATTCGCAAAATTGAATCACGATAATGGAACATCCCATTCAAAGAAACACATATTCAATCAAATCTTTAGTATTTAAATAAAAAAACTCAGTGCAGAGAAAGAAAGAAAAAAAAGAAAATACCCAAAGTCTTGTGGCTGTCACTATGACGAAGATAGAGAAGCAGGTACAGGGCAGCGAGAAGAGCTTTACGCCGGAGATGGGTGGAGGGCGGCGATCGAACGGTCGGATTGAGAATTAGGCGCGAAGACGCCGGAGCTTTAGGCCGGAGATGGGTTGGACCACAAGCAGATTAGGGTTTGCCCGTACGCAAGGAAGGATCCGTCGTCGCCGCCGTCACCTGGGCTATCGCTGTTCTCCCTAGTTGTCGTCGATTGTTGGATTGTCGCTGTTATGGCAGAGGGTTGTGCTATTGTCTTGTGCATAAGAGAGGGTTTCTTTCACACGTTAGTATTTTTTTTTCAATTTCTTTTTTTATATTATATTTTATTAGTTTAAAAACATTATGGTTATAATTTAAAAGTACCGTTAATGGAAGTACATATAACTAATAGAAGTATGACTTTTTTTTTAATTAATTTTTATCTTTTAGTATTATTAATATAATATTACTAAATAAGTTAACAATTAATATTAAATAACTCTTTTAAATTTAAATTTGAATTATTAATTATTATTTATTTTTTATAAATATATTTGCATAATAGATTAAGTATATTTATTAATTCATATTAAAATATACAAATTTAATTAATACCAAAAAAATTGGGTTGCATTGAGATAACGTTTCTATTAGAACCATCTTCTCGTGTTAAAGGTAGATACGTGACAACAGTCTCTATAGAACAGTCATCTTATGTAATCCTTGGTTTGAATGGCACGACGGTTTTAGATAGTCTGTCGTCTCATCTTTACTTTCAACATGAGACGACTATTCTACTAAAAATGTCGTCTCATGTGCGTCATCTAAGTACAATTTTCTAGTAGTGGGAGTGCTCTTAGAAATAGAAAACTATGAGCGGGTGAAAAATTAGCTTGACTGTTACAAATTATTCTATTACATATAAATAATCTATAAAACTTAGGATATTGTCCAAGTGTTATTATATTCATCATTAAACAAAAGTCTGAATATTTATTAAAGGGTATGTAGTCCCTCACTTTTTCTGTAAGGTATGCAATCCCTCAAATAAGACAAGTTATCTTTTACTATAGAATAAAGAGAAATTTGCGGCGAAAATTATTAAGTAATCTAAAAAGTTGAACTTAAGTCACTCAGTAGTTTTTTTTGGTGGCAATAGTCAATAAGTAAGCTGAAAGGTTACACTTAAACCATTAAATAGATTTTTGGTAGCAAAAGTTAGTAAGTAATTTGAAATATCACTCTTAAGTCACTAAGTAGTTTTTTAGTTACAAAAGTCATATTTTATACTAATTTTATCTCAATTTTAATTAATTAATAAAAACCTAAAAATATATAATACTAATATTGAAAAATTATTTGAAATTTATTTTACAAATTAAAAAAAATCAAAAGTTATAACATGAAAAATTATTTAATTTTAAATAAACTAAGTTTTAATTTAATTTAAGTTGTATTATTTTAAAAAATTTAATTTAACTAATAGTGAATAATATTTTTATATTAGAAAATTTAAAATTATTTTTTATTTTAAAAAAAGATTCAATTTATTATATTGATGTTATGAATATATATTTTTAGACATTTTATGATTAATTAAAATTAAGATAAAATTTGTGTAAAATGTGACTTTTGCAACAAAAACAACTACTTAGTGACTTAAGTGCAACATTTTAGACTACTTATTGACTTTTGTTGCCAAAAAACTACTTAATGACTTAAGTGCAATCTTTCAGACAACTTCCTCACTTTTGCAACCAAAAAAACTACTTAGTGATTTAAGTGCAATCTTTTGAACTACTTAATGATTTTTGCCGTAAATTTTTATAGAATAAATAACATTTTTTTCCCCCGAACTATGCAACTATATGATCGTGCCCCCGAATGATTCATGATATTAAAAATTCCCATCAAACTATGCATGTTACTGAAATATAAGGGCTTTTGTTAGATTTCGTCCTAGGTGGCTAACAATTGATGATGTGACATTTTGTCTATTGATGTGGCACTGCCATATGTAGAATAATTAGTAATTTTATCCCCCAAACTTTGACCGCTACCAAATATTACCCCTTTTATTAAAAAAATATAATTTTTTTTCTAAAAATAATAATTAAATCCTTAAGAAATTAAAATTTTAATTAATAAAAAATAACTCTTTTTTACTTTTACTTTTTTTTTTCTTTCACAATATAAAATAAATCTATTTTTGAATGAAAATTTAAAATAAATATTAAAACAAAGAAAAAAAATATTTAATTAAAGAAGATGACGAAGGATGAATGACTTAAATAAAAAAAATAATTTAAGAGGAGAATGACGAAGGGGAACAAACTTTGTTTTAAGATTTATTTTTAATTTTTATTTTAAGATATATTTATTTTATATTGTAAAAGAAAAGAAAAAGTAAAAAAGAAGTTTTTTGTTATTAATTAGATTTTTAATTTTTGAGTATTTGAAACTTTTAGTATTGTTTATTTTCTTAATATTTTAAAATAATTTTTAAATTTTTTTTAAGGATATAATTATTATTTTTGAGAAAAAAGATTAGGTTTGGGCATGGTAATTGCTTACAAGAGAAAATCTAGGATTCCCGCTACAATGCACAACTGGCCCTATTTATAGGCAGTCAAGGGCAGTGAGCTTGGGTCGGACTAATCTGGGCCCAATAGGGATGTAATCACAGTTTGCTCGCTAATGGAGTCATAATACAAAGAATGTTACATAATAAAATATAGTTAATCTGGGCCCATTGGGTCGGCTCAGTCGTGGGCAAGCCTTATAGCTGCCCATTGTACGTTAGCTCGGACTGGTCCACGTGTGCTTCTAAGGGGATCCTGGGGACAGGATCTGTCAGAGTAGTGGCAGTACTGTTTCCTAGGAACAGTGTACATTCCGTGCGTACCCTCTTCTGCAGGTTAGTTGAGGAGACCAACTTTTGGATTTCTCGGGGACATGTCAGCATCGGGGTTAGTTGGGCTTGCCCTATCCAGAAGTCTAGTCCGGGTACGTTTATTAATGTCCCGGGTCACTTATCAGAGTCCCGGTTTATTCACCAGGACTCGGGTTCATTTGCCAAGGTGGACATAGTGACACTGAGTATCTCCCCTGGATTCTTGATAAGGTCTATCTCCATCGACTAGTTAGTCTGCCACCTCAGTTGGCATCCCGAAGGATATAGGTAGGTCGGGACCGGGAAGATGAGTCAGGCCTGCATCTTAGTCCCGATTCCTTCGTTATGCTTGCGCCCATCGAACGTTGTTGGGCTCGATGATGATTGGGCTATCAGGGTTTCTTCCTTCCCTTTTCATTGGGCTCAGGATGGGCCCGAACTTTTTTAAGAGGGCCCACGGACCCATTGGGTCATGCCATGTGTTACGGATGGAAAACAGGGATTACATTTACCCCTAGTCTTTATCCATGTTTGTATGGTGGAGACTTGCCTTACTCTCCCGGATCAATCTCAAATATCCCTGTTCGTTTACCAAAAGTCAGGTTCATTTACTTGGGGGCCATTTAGGCGATCTTCGTCCTTTCAAATTTTCAATGTCTCAGACACATGTCTCCAGGTTGATGGCGCATTTGTGCCACTTGCGCCCTAAAGATCTGGAAAGAATCTTTTGATTGTCCAAGTGATCGATGGATGTGAGCGGGATTCTCGAGACGTCCCGTCTGTACGAAAAAAGTTTATTGGGTACTCGAGTGGGCTGTTTAGTGCTTCTGCACCATTTGGAACCGTTGGATGGGGATAGCCTTGAGATTTTCAACATGGACCATTGGATGAGGTAGGTGCGGACTGTGGATTGACGAATCCACGATTTAGTGTTCGACTAGGCCAATTAAAGCCCTCGCATCATCCAGGACCGTCGGATGGGGATAATCTTAGGATCCCCATTGTGGACCGTTGGATCAAATAGTGGATTTTTGCCCTATAAATACCTCGACATACTCATTTTCAAACTTTAAACATTTCATATATTCAGAGCAGAAAGGAAAGTTTTTTATGTCCCATTTTGCCGACGAGATTCTCCGGCGATTAATTCACCTTCAAGTTCATCTGTTTCTGACTAGGCCTCTTCCTACTCAACCATCAGACAACTCTGTCCCAGTTCAACCAGCAGACGAACTATTGCACCATATTTTCAGATTTAAGGCTGAGATTCTGCCGACTTTGTCGCCTGAAACTTTAAGAATTTCAAATCTAGTACCACACAGTAAGTCTTTTGGTAATTTTTTCGTCTGTTTATTCCTTTTTTTTATCATTTTTAATGTAACGCTATTCCTGCAACCATAAAATTGTTAAGGCCGTGACCACCGTGTAGGGTGGTTCTAGGTATGATAATGGTAGATCTGAATCGTAGACTTTCTAAGTGATAACTCCTATTTCCGATTGTCTCAGATCAATTCGGGCGCCCTAAGACTGTTTTGGGTGAGTTAGAAAAACCTTTCACCTTTAGTTCCCGACTCAAGATCTTAGGATCTCTATTGATCCCGGATCTGGGTCCGGAGGAGACCTTCTCCAAGCAGTTTTAGGAGAACCCCCGTACCTCAACAAATTTTCTTTGGTTTTGGTGCTAACTAATTGGTTCTCATTTTCTTTGTCACTTCCAGGTATCTGATCATGAGTCGCGGCGTGACTTTATATGCGGTAGACATTGTCTAGGCGGGCCCTGTAGTCCTGGAAGGGTCCAAACTTCCCACTGGCAACACGTGGGAAATGGATGAGGAGAAGAATGAGTTCCAGAATTATCGGATGTTACACCAGCTAGAGAAAGCCCTTGGAGTAGAGGCGACTCTAGGAATTTTCTACAATCGACTGACCCAGAAGGAGGAGAATGCCCATACTAGTGTGGGCATGTTCGGGGCCTGGAGTATAGGCCATATCAGCGCGGGAGCTACTCTCCTACTCCACAACTACTTTGCACAGTTCCTCAAGTTTGTGGGGATCACCTCTTTCCAACTTCTACCCCAAGCGTACAAATTTCTCACGGGATGACGCATATTCTGCACATCGAAGGAGATCCCGACGCCCACTCCCACGAAAGTGTTGTATTTCTACAAGCTGGGGCCGCAACTCAATTCCAAAGACAAGACGCGGGACAAATTTTATAGACTAATAGCCCGCGGAGTTAGTCTGGCTCCATTCAACACATGGAAGCACCCCCCGGATGTCAAGCATTTCTGGTTCATGACATCCGGGTTCCTCCTAGAGAAGAATTCCACTTTGGTGCTGAACTTCCAATGTGTGGGTAAGATATTCTTCTTCACTTTTTACCTAGCCTTTAGTTTTGTTTAATGGACACTCATAGTCCTAGAACACAGGTCCATATGCTTAGACCTGACTCAATGAATCGATCCTGGAGCGAAAGAAATTCTATGCCACTCTGAGCGCCGAGGAGCTAGATGTGGGGGGTTTCGTAACTAGAGGGAACCTTCGGCTGGTCAGGATGATTGCCGCGAACCAGTCGATAGATGCCCTTAGCTTCTGGGGGCTGCAATGTGAGAGGGATACAACGTTTAACGAAGATGTTTACTGTATACATTGGGATCCCAAAATATACTTTAAAGGTTAATTACAACAAAAGATTTACAACCAGCTGACCTAAGCGGTAAAATAGGGTTTAACCCTAGTTCCTCTTTAAACCCTCGGCCGTGGCGGTCGAGCAGCTGCATATGTACACATCGTCACCTAAGCTCTCCAACTCAAGGATGGTCCAGCTTTCCTTTGCCTTTACCTGCACCACATAGCACCCGTGAGCCGAGGATCAGCAAGAAAACTTAATATGCTCATAAACAGGTAATAACATGTTGCTAAATCATAATAGGCATGCCTAGCAGTAATAACCCTACTCATGCATGCAAGTAGGTACAAATAAATGTTTGTGGAGTCCTGTGCTCTGAGTAGACGACTAATAAGTCTCTCTCTTTGAGGTAGATGACTAATAAGTCTCTCTCTCTGAGGTAGATGACTAATAAGCCTCTCTGAGGTATACGACTAATAAGTCTTTCTCTGAATAGATGACTAGTCAGTCACTCTCTGAATAGATGACTAACAAGTCATACTCTATGTAGATGACTAATAAATCAGTACCATTCACAAGTAGGCAAAGCTGCTATACATTTACAATGTAATCAATGTCCATTTATAGAGCACTCAACATGCCTCATCAACAATCACCAGCATAATTATAATCATGCACATTCAAACATCCAGATCTAAGGCATTCAGCATGCTTAATCAATAAACATAAGCATAACTATAATCATGCACAATTACAGAGACTCAAGCTCTGATCAATTCCATATTCAACATTCATGCCATGCCATAACCATATATATCATATGCATCACATGCATCACATATTGGGCGTTTTCTTACCTTTGGTCCAAGCACATGTTACCAATAAGCGAGCCATAAGCACGATCTTGTTTCCAAGCCCCTAGTGATAACCTAGTCACAACCATAATATAAAACCTCATCAAAATGAGTAAATAAATACTTCCACACCCAACCCAAGCCTCAGGGACGTCGAATCCTACTCAACTAGGTAGTAGTATCGATCTCAGGCCCTTAGAGTTAAGTTCCCACGACTAAAAACAAACTCTGGGCAAAATTGCCCTTAAGCGCCGCGGCCCCCCAGCACTGAGCCGCGGCCCGCCTCCAAGCAAAGGCTGAGCCTCTTCTCTGTCTGAACCTTGCACCGTGGCGCACCTACCTTGTGCCGCGACCCTACTTGTCCATCAGCCAGCCTCCTCCTTCTTCAAGCCTGGGCCGCGGTGCCGAAGAACAGGGCCGCGACCCAACCACGAACCCAGCCAAAAACCTCATTTTCTCCATTTAAAAACCTTCCAAAAACCTATCCAAACATCTCCAAATTCCAAAATCAAAGTTCCCAAACATCCTAATTATCCAATACCAATAAAACCCAAGCTTCAATTCATTCAAAAACTCATCAAAACACAAAATCCAATCCAAGCTTAAAAAATTTAAAAGCTTAAAACTTGAATTACCTCCGATTGAGTTGTTTCCCATCTAAATCCTTCGACTAATAAGCTTCTAATCTTCCCTATAATCGCTATGCCTCAATCCTCGCTTGAATCCGAGTCCTAAAACTCAAGTTTCCTTTGAAAATGCGATCGGGTGTCGAAAATTGGACTGGAGGGAGAGAGAACGTTCTGAACGTTCTGAACGTTCTTTTTATAATTCTAACAGGTTACTTCAAGCTTAAGTAACCTCAAGAAAATTTTAATGCTCGGGGTCCCGAAAATGCCCCTCGGGGTAAAATAGTCAAAACTCCCAGAATTTCCCTTTGATCTCACTAACTCCCAATTTATCATCAAATATTTATTCCCATTACCCAATATCCCAGTAATGTACTAAATACCCCTTGACTCACTCCGTGTCAAGTATGAATCCCGTTGTGACTTTTCCACTAGCTTGCTTCCTAAGATCGTCTCGTGCTGAGTAACCTTAGCATAGCCAAATAATAATGAAGCACCACACATATACCACATATATGCCAAACATGCCCAAAATATGAAAATTTCCCAATTAAACAGAAGTAGGCCCACATGCATATTTAATACACCTAAACATGCATATTTAGTCATATTATAATACAGCTCACATATTCACATAATGATATACATAAATATCACATAATCATATAATTCCATAATTTGCCATCCAAGCCCCCTAATCAAGGCCCTAAGCCTTATTAGGAAATTTGGGACGTTACAGACCGAGTTCGAAGAACTGGATGCCCTTCTAGAGTGGAGGCAGCCTAACACTGGAACTCCCAGAGCTAGCATTTCATGGCCAGGTAAATCGCCTCCGCTTTTAACTTATGCTCTTCATTTTGAGGACTTAGTTAGGAATAGGCAACAAACCGAGATTATTTGACCAAGACTATCAGCAAAGTGAGGCTTCCTTGCCCCACTGTTATAGACACACTGACCCTCATGCACTCGTCCTGGTTCCTACAATACGGTAGCTTTTTGGACCCGGATGACATGGGGGACCGAATTCACTCTTTCGCCCTAGGGGAGTTAAGTTGTGCCCGTTCTTTAGATAAGGGTTTGTCCCAGAGGACTTTAGACTTGAATATTTCTCTTATTTTTGACTTTTATTCCCATTCATGTATTTTACTAATTAGTTTCCTTTTCCTGTCTTTCTTAGGTAATTCAGAGATGTCAGACCCTGTGGCCAAGATGAAGGAAATGATCGAGGCCAGGGCGGCCACAGCCAAGGCTTCGGTGAAGAGGACCGCTAAGGGCCCGACCAAAAAGAAAATTATGGAGCTGATCCTTGGGGATTCAGAGCCAGTTCAGAAAGCTTCTGAGAGGGCTCCAGCTGCAAGTTCCCTCCCAGTGGCGCACACCGAAATGATCCCGCCCCAGCCTGATCCTCTCATGGTCATTAACTTGGAGCAGGAGCCTTTTGAAGGAGGAGAGACGGATAAGAGGAAAGTGGACTTGGTCATCGTAGAGTCCTAGAAAAGGGTCAAGACCAAGGATCTGGCCTTTGCTGAGGAGTATTCCTCTGGGGAAAGCCTCATTATTACGCAGGAGGTCCTGAAGGATCCAGGGCTTCCCATCAACCCAACCCTTCCCGAGGAAGGGGACTTGGTCCTCCGGGAGGAGAGGATGAAAATGGAACCCTGGGCTTGGGATGACGGTCGGGACAAACAGGACGAGGTGTACCGGGCCCTGACCATCCGGCAGAAGGTGGAGTTTGTTGAACGTTCGGAGGCCTTCAATGCTCCCCAACAGATCGTGGACTGGCTTGTAGCCGAGATCGGGTTCTGGCCTAAGTTGGGGTAGGATACAACTCTGCTTGCTATAGATTTGTTGGCCCAGGTGAGGGCTACCATGTCCTCTGTTCAGCTAAAGCGATATGCCACCTTGGTCAGCCAGGATGCCTTTTTCATCTCCCAAGCCATTCGTCATCAGGCCACCGCGGTAAGCCACATGCTCGTCTAATTTTTTATTTTACCATCATCATTCCTTGTAAATTTTCTAAATTTGATTTGTTCCAGGATGCCTTGTTGGCCCATAGGAACATAGATTTGGTGGCCGAGATAATTGTGAAGCTGGAGATGACCCAGATGGAGCTGGAGGGGGCCGTTAATCAACGAGAAGCTGCTAGGGAGGCCCTTGCCAAAGAGGCTGCTCAGATTAAGGCCGAGCGTGAAGAGGTTGCCCGAGTTCGGGCTTAGCATGAGGAAGCTTTGTCCAGGAAGGACGCCGAACATAAGAAGTTGGTGGACAACCTGGAGGTAGAGCTACGTCGTGTTCGTGGTTCGGAGGCTTCGATAAAAGCCCTTCTGGAGGTGAGTGAGGTCCAACTTCTCCATTAGCGAGAGAAGGTGGCAAACCTTGAGTGCCAGAACCAGGCTTTGGAGGGCACGGTTCAGCTGGAGATGAAGCAGAGCGAGGAGGCCCGCAAAAAGAAGAAGCAGATTGATGCGTTGCTGGAAGCCACTTTCGATGAGGCTGTTCACATGGCCTGGCTCCAAGAAAAGAACATGAATCTCCTCCTCTATCCGGATCCAGCTACAAAGAGGGTTGAATTTGAAGCTAAGGAGAAAACGGATGTGACGCTCCTAGCTGGGGATGAACAGGGTGGGAATGCTCTGGATGTTCCAGATCAGAATGAAGCCTAGGCCTAGGCTTCTATATTTTAGTTAGGGCTTCATTTCAGTTTTTGTAATTGTAATATATTTATGGACGTGAATGCATCTAAGACAGTTTTTATCATCCGTATTTATATATTGATTTTTCTCTACATAATGGTTTCCACTTCATATTCATTTATTTTTTCTAAATTCGCTAAGTATTTTATCACTCTACATGAATCCAAGTTGAATATTGGGTCCTGGTTCCAATGGCCAGGACCACTAAGGGAATATTGTAGAAGGCATTTAATCTGTCTTGAGACCCACGTTCGGGTCTTGACGGTCTAGACCGTTTTGGACTTTATCAATTGATAAGTGAGTTTTAGACTCATTTATCTATGTGTTTTTCAGGTAAAGTATTAGGTGTTTGTTTTGTTTTGTTCCATTTTACGTTTGTTTCAATATGTTTTCAGGTAACGAAGGACTTAGGTGATTTAGGTGTGGAAACATGGTGGAAACATAGACAAAATGACAAAAAGTGGTGGAAATTGTGTTTCGGAGCACTTTCTGCGACCGCAGGAAGTGTGTCTTGCGGCCGTAGCTTCAGAGGAGTTTTGCATTCCAGAGCATTCCTGCGACCGCAGGAAGTGTGTCTTGCGGCCGCAGCTTCAGAGGAGTTTCACATTCTAGAGCATTCCTGCGACCGCAGGAATGGCATCCTGCGACCGCAGGATACGCCTGAAAAAGAGAAAAACACAGATTTTAATTAAGGGGTTTTTAGTCATTTGAAGCAAAACAAAACATGGATTAGGTTAAAAATGACGACTAATTAGACAGAGGGTGGCGTTTTTGGAGTGCTGAACAGAGGGAGATGACGGCGGAGAGTGGAGGACACCATTGGAGGATCCATTCTTGAGTTTTCATCATCTGTCTTTAATATTTTCATGTATGTAATTGAATTCTATGACTGCTAGAATGAATATTATGGGCTAATTTCTCCTTTAGGGCTATTATGTGAATCTTTTGGAAACCCTTTTTATGGATTAATGCAGAATTCATGTTCTTCTTCATCTCTTTCAATTCCTTACAATCTGTGTTACTTGTGCAATTATTGATTGATCACCTCTAATTGTTATTTCATGAATCAAATTGAAATCTGAAAAGTGAAATTTGATATGCTTTGATTGTTTGGATGCAAATTCAATTTAGAACGAAAGTATCTAAATTGTTTGCCTATTTTTATGAGTTGCGTGTTTAATGCCTTCTTCATGATTCAACTTACCATAGAAATATAGGAAGTTGTCATTTAGATTGAATTTTGTAAATCTTAACCAGATTATGAATTGTTTTTGCAACTTGTTCTTGAATAGGGAGAGGGGGATATAATTCTTGCATTGGGAAATAAAAAGGTGGAAAATAGAGGATCATAATTGTCCTAATTTCATTCTCTCTGTTATTTTGTTTAAATTTTCATTGTGATTCGTTAGTATTCTTCTTTGTTTGAAATCTCTGAAATTGTTTAACCAAATAGAATTAAAAAGATTGATTGATTGGTAATTGATAAATCAGTCCTTGAGGACGATACTTTGTTTTTACCATTTTATTACAAATTGCGACTGTGTGCACTTGCATAGCTTAATTTTCGCAACAAGTTTTTGGCGCCGTTGCCGGGGACTGAAAATAATTATCAATATTAGTCTGATTAATTTTTATTCTAATTTGATTTTAATTTCTCTTGTTTCTAATCTGTTTAGTTGCTTAATTTATCTATCTTAGGTGAATTGTGTTATATGCGTAGCAGAAAAGGAGCAGACAATCTTGTTCCTTTGAATCCTGAGATTGAAAAGTCCTGCAAACAAAACAGAAAGAACAAGAGGGAGGCCCAGAAATCTGTGAATATGGCACAGAATGAAGGGGATGGCAGGAATGCTTTAATTCCTGGAATTGTACAAGGGGGTCAGGCTTAGAACAATGCTGAGAGGAGCCTGAGACATTATGTACTGCCCACTCTGACGGGAGTACAAAATAGTATATGCCCACCAGCTGTAGAGGCTAACAATTTTGAAATCAAGCCAGCTATTCTACAAATGGTGCAATCCTCTGTTCAATTTAATGGGTTGCCTTCTGAAGATCCTCACACCCATTTTTCTAATTTTTTGGAACTGTGTGGAACTTTTAGATACAATGGGGTGAGTGATGACGCAATTAAGCTTAGGATTTTCCCATTTTCTCTGAGGGACAGAGCTAAAAGTTGGCTGAACTCCTTGCAACCGAACTCTATTGTCACCTGGCAAGATCTAGCTCAGAAGTTTTTGTCAAAATTCTTCCCTCTGTCCAAAGTTGCTAAATTGAGGGGAGAGATCAATAATTTTTGCCAAAATGATGGAGAGTCATTGTATGAAGCTTGGGAATGGTTCAAGGAACTCTTGAGAAGATGTCCTCATCATGGCATTGAACAGTGGATGTTAGTACATAATTTTTACAATGGTTTATGTCCTACAACCAGAACCATTATTGATGCTGCAGTGGGTGGTACGTTTATGAGCAAGAGTGCAACTGGTGCTTATGAGCTGCTGGAGGACATGGCCACAAACAATCATCAGTGGTCTGAGGAAAGATCATTAGGAGTCAGAAAGGTAGCTGGGGTGCATGAGCTGGATGCAATCACTGCTCTAACAGCACAAGTAGCCTCCCTGACAAAACAGTTACAACAGAGCACTGTATCTGCTAATGCGGTTCAAATGGCAGTTAGGTGTGAAATTTGTGGTGGTTCTCACTCTATCGATCAGTGCCCTATCAGTATGAATAATAACACTCCAATGGATCACGCTCAGGTTCAACCGGTGGGAAATTTTCAGAGGCCACTCAATAATCCATTCTCCAATACTTACAATCCTGGGTGGCGAAATCACCCCAATTTTTCTTGGAAGAATAATCAAGGCCAGCAACCTCAGTTTCAGGGCCAATTTCAGAACAACATGCCTCAGCCACCTATGCATCAAGCCTCTTCATCACAACAGCCTAGGCCTCAACAATCAATGAATCAAGCTCAACCTGAAAGGCCTAATGAACTTCAAGCTGCATTATTGACCCTCACCAATACTCAAACTCAGTTTATGACAGAGACTAGATCTTCTATCAGAAACCTGGAAACACAAGTTGGGCAGTTGGCCAATATGCTCAATAACAGACCGCAAGGAAATTTGCCCAGTAATACTGATGTCAACCCTAAGGAGCAAGTTCAGGCAATTACTCTGAGGAGTGGGAAGAAAATTGAGCAGCCTAGACCTCCACAGGCAGTGGTTCAGAATAAAGAGATGGGTGAACAGTTTGATCCAGCAGAGGTTACTGAAGACCACCAGCTTTCAGAAAGGAATCCGCCAGTTGTTAATGAGCAGCTAGTTCGAGTTCCATACCCTCAGAGGCTTAGAAAGACTACCCTTGATAAACATTTTTCTAAATTTTTAGAGGTGTTTAAAAAGCTGCATATAAATATTCCTTTCGCTGAGGCCTTGGAGCATAGCTATGTGAAATTCATGAAGGAGATTCTGTCAAAGAAAAGGAGGATGGAGGACTATGAGACTGTAGCACTCACTGAAGAGTGTAGTGCAATATTACAAAGGAAGTTACCTCAAAAGCTAAGAGATCCAGGGAGCTTTACCATACCATGCACCATTGGCAAGTTTGAATGCAAACACACTTTATGTGATCTGGGGGCAAGTATTAATCTGATGCCCTTATCTGTGTTTAGAAGACTTGGCTTGGGGGAGGCAAAACCAACAACTGTCACTCTACAACTAGCAGACCGATCAGTGACACATCCACGGGGTATTATTGAAGATGTTCTTGTGAAGGTGGATAAGTTTATATTTCCAGCTGACTTTATCGTTCCGGACATGGAGGAGGATATGAATGTACCAATTATTCTCGGTAGGCCATTTCTAGCCACAGGCCAAGCTCTTATTGATGTTCACAAAGGAGAGCTTAAGCTTAGAGTTCAAGGAGATGAGGTGGTCTTTAATGTCTTCAAGGCCATGAAGTATCCGGTGGCTAGTGACAGTTGCTATAGTGTGGATGTGATAGAGAAGGCAGTCTCGAAGAGAAGGATGAATAGTGATGCCTTAGAGGCAGTATTATTGGGTGATGAGGTCGATGATGATGATGATGCTGAGATAAGAGATTGTGTAAACTGGATCAACTCTTTCTTTCCATACTGGAAGAAGTTTCAAGAATTAGCAGATGCACCTGATAAACCGCAAACATCCATTCAGCAGCCACCGTAGCTGGAATTGAAGGTTCTCCCAGATCATTTGCGATATGCATATTTGGGAGAGAATGAAACTTTACCTGTCATTGTGTCAGCTGACCTGTCAAAGATAGAATTGGAGAAACTGTTGAGGGTTTTAAGGGAGCATAAATTGGCCATTGGGTGGACTTTGGCGGATATTAGAGGAATAAGCCCATCGACAGTAATGCATAAAATCTTATTGGAGGAGGATAGCAAGCCATCCATAGAGGCCCAGAGAAGACTCAATCTAGCCATGAAGGAAGTCGTACTAGAGCAAATTCTTAAATGGTTGGATGTTGGGGTGATCTACCCAATTTCTGATAGCGCATGGGTGAGCCCTGTGCAAGTGGTACCTTAGAAGGGTGGTATGACTGTGGTGAAAAATGAGAACAATGAACTCATTCCAACAAGAACTGTAACAGGGTGGCGGATTTGTATAGATTACCGCAAGCTCAAAAAGGCAACAAGGAATGATCATTTTCCTTTGCCTATCCTTGATCAGATGCTTGACAGATTGGCAGGCCATAGCTACTACTGTTTCTTGGATGGGTATTCAGGGTATAATCAGATCGCTATTGCACCAGAGGATCAAGAGAAAACAACTTTTACATGTCCTTATGGCACATTTGCTTTCAGGAGAATGCCATTTGGACTATGTAATGCCCCTGCAACATTTCAACGGTGCATGATGGCCATATTTTCAGATATGGTAGAACAGTGTATTGAGATATTCATGGATGATTTCTCTGTTTTTGGCTCATCATTTGACCTCTGTTTGGGTAACTTGGAGAACGTGTTGAATCGTTGTGAGAAGGCAAATGTAATGCCCCAAATTCTCCGATGTATTTAACGGCGTGAACAGTAGGCCGGGAGGGCCGTACTTGCTTAATTATGTTATTAATTGATAAAATGCATGTATATGTTGATTATATTATGATATGATGTGAAATGCATGCATGAGAGTCCATGTTTTTAATTACAGGGGTGTGATGGTAATTTGGCCCGTTGAGGGTAAATTGATTATTTGTTCGCATGTTGGTGATATGTTTTAAGGCCACATTATAATGTGGATTTGTTCGAGCTATTCGGCATGAGACGATCTTTAAATGTTTAAATAGCGGTTTAGTCATAACAGGAATAAGTTCGAGGCTCGGGGTGAGTCTCGGGATGTTTTAATGATTAGAACGTTGCCGGGAGTAAAAAGGGTAACGGGACATGAATTATTGGTGTTTGGGAATTTTGAGAGTAGCGGGAATCGGGAAGCGTTAATTATGATTAACGGTATAGGTTCGAAAGTACCAACTTTGCCCTTGGGAAGGCTTTAGAAACTTTTAAAGACCTAGGGGTATTTTAGTCATTTGGGTTTGGATTTATATGGCTTTGGATGGCTGTAGAAACAGAGGAAAAACAGAGCAACTTCATTACCCTTCCCGTACATCCATTTCTCTCTTTCTTCCTTTGAAGTTTTTGGTCTCAATTTGAAGATACAAGCTAGGAAATCAAAGCTTGGGAGTTGTAGACTCGGTTCACCCATTGAAAAGGACTTTAATTCCATTTGAGGTAAGGATTCATCCATGAAAAACAAGCCATACTCTGTTTTACTTTATAGTTTTCAGCTTATAGTTTTGGTGTGGATAGTTGGAATCAATGGGAGTTTTTGTGTAAGATTGATTGGGTTTTGATGAGGGTGTGATGTAGATGAGGTTTAGGGGTTGAATTGGGTGTTTGGTGAGGTTTTGGATTGGTTTGGAGGGTTTGGTTTCAAGAAAAATCGCAAAGAAGATGAACGAGAAAGTTTCTGGTCTGTTTTGGGCGCAGCAGCGCCACTTGGGGCGCAGCAGCGCTATTCAGGGCTCAGAGATGGGCTCTCTGACTTGGAAATAGGGCTGCAGCGCCATTTATTAGGGCTGCAGCGCCACTCACAGGGCTGCAACCCCTTCTGATGGGGCTGCATCGCTAGTCCATTTTTCAGCAAGCACATTTAAGGGCTCGGAATGATCCTTAAGGTTCGGGGTTTGGTTCCTTTGCCCCGTTTGAGTATTTTAAGCATCCCAAGAGTGGGGGATTGATCCTGGGAGTGTGATTTTAAATTGTGAACCATTTATTAATTTATTTTATTAATGGATTATAATTGGTTATGATTAGGTAACCGCTAAGGAATCTAAAGGTTGATCGTTCTCAAGGGTCGTTCTTTTACTCATTCTAGCTTGAACCAGAGGTAAGAAAAATGCACCCCAAGTGTGACATGCATGGAGATTCATGAGGCATGTTGGTTGTGTTAATATGGACTTGGATTGAATAAAGAATGTTTAGCATATGTTGCTCACTTACGCATGGTACTGACTCATTAGTCAGATTTGGCAAAGGTGCTAGTATCAACTATGAAGCTGTGACTTATTAGTCAGGTTCAGAAGTGGTATTGGGCACTGGTCACACTGCGCTGACTCATTAGTCAGGACGGCCTTAGCGTGTAACGCAAGCCAACAAAGATTGGATCTAATCAACTATTAGCATTGAATGGCTCAAAGAGCATTAATGCCAGACCGACCCCGAGGGTCGATGAATGAAATAAGCGCTTGGAGGCTAGTGGCTTACCTAGCAGCCACTCTCCCACTTGAAATAGTGACATGCTTGACAATCACTCAGTATGGTTTACCAGAACCTGTTGAAGGCTAGAGGCTTACCCAACAGCCACTCTTCCACTTGAATTAGTGAGATGCTAGACAATCACTCAGTATGGTTTATCGGAACCTCATGTGATGTTCACTCATTTGTTTGAAAGCTTTATGCTCAGTGTGATTATAATGATAATCATTTGATAATGTTTATGCAAAGTGTTATGTTTTCTTGCTGGGCTATGGCTCATGGGTGCTATGTGGTGCAGGTAAAGGGAAAGAGAAGCTCACCTAGCCTTGAGTGGAGAGCTGATGTGGTGATGTGTACATATGCGGCCGCTTGACCACCACGGCCAAGGTGTTCTCAGAGGAACTAGGGAGTTTACCCTATTTTTGCCGCTTAGGTTGGCGGGATTGTAAATTTTAAACAGTAATGACCATTTTGTACTGAGAACAACTTGTAAACGTTTTGTTTAGCTCTGCAGAGCAGTTTGTAATGAAAATCTCCACTTCCTTTTTACTAGTTTTATACCTTAACCTGTTAATTACACGTAGAGCACGTTTTTGACCAAAGGACTCGGGTAACGAGTCAAATTTCCGGTCCACCGTAACTGTTCTGGGGTAACCAGGGCGTTACAGCAAATCTGGTGCTGAATTGGGAGAAATGCCATTTTATGGTAAAAGAGGGGATTGTTCTTGCCCATAAAATTTCGAGAGAGGGAATTGAGGTAGATAGAGCAAAGATTTCTACCATTGAAAAGCTGCCTCCACCAGTTTCAGTCAAAGGTGTTAGAAGTTTTCTTGGTCATGCTGGGTTCTATCGAAGATTCATAAAAGATTTCTCTAAAGTGTCCAAGCCTTTCTCGAATCTGCTTATGAATGGAGTTGTCTTTGACTTTAATGATGAATGTTTGAAGGCTTTCAATTTCTTGAAGGAAAAGCTTATTTCTGCTCCAATTGTGATAGCTCCAAATTGAGAATTGCCTTTTGAGTTGATGTGTGATGCCAGTGACTATGCAGTGGGGGCAATTTTGGGACAGCGAATTGACAAGGTATTCAGGTCTATTTATTATGCTAGTCGGACTCTAAATGATGCTCAGCAGAATTATGCTACTACAGAAAAAGAGTTGCTAGCTATTATGTTTGCTTGTGATAAATTTAGACCATATCTGATTGGTAACAAAGTGATTGTCTACACTGATCACTCTGCCATTAAATACTTGATGTCAAAGAAAGATGCCAAGCCCCGCCTGATTAGATGGATTCTTTTACTTCAAGAATTTGACATGGAAATTCGTGACAAGAAGGGCAGCGAGAATGTGGTAGCTGATCACCTCTCTAGACTTGAGGTGGAGGAGACTGAAAATAAGAAAGTAGTGCAAATCAATGATCACTTTCCTGATGAGTAGTTGTTTGGGGTAAGTGAGAATTTAGCTGTCCCTTGGTTTGCTGACATAGTGAATTTCTTGGTTGCCAAGATTGTGCCTCCTGAAATGTCGAAGCAGCAATTAAAGAAATTCTTTTCTGAGGTGAAACATTACTATTGGGAGGAGCCTATTCTTTATAGGCATTGTGTAGATCAAATTATCAGAAGGTGCGTTCCTGAAGAAGAGATGCAGTCAATTCTCAACCATTGTCACACTCAACAATGTGGAGGGCACTTTGGAGCATCAAGAACGGCAGCCAAGGTATTACAAAGTGGTTTCTATTGGCCTTCATTATTCAAGGATGCTAATGCTTTTGTCAAGGCCTGTGATAGATGTCAGCGAACTGGTAATATCTCGAGGAGAAATGAAATGCCTTTACATGGAATTCTTGAAGTGGAACTGTTTGATGTATGGGGCATTGATTTCATGGGGCCTTTTCCGCCATCTTACAACAATGAATATATTCTATTGGTAGTCGATTATGTATCTAAATGGGTGGAGGCTGCAGTAACAAGAGCCAATGACGGTAAAACTGTGCTTAATTTTCTTCATAAACATATTTTTACTAGATTTGGCACTCCCCGAGCTCTTATTAGTGATGAAGGGAAACACTTTGTGAATAAACAACTTGATGCATTACTGGCTCGTTATGGAGTTTATCATCGAAAAGCTTTGCCTTACCGTCCTCAATCAAATGGGCAAGCTGAATTCTCAAACAGAGAAATCAAAAGTATCCTTGAGAAGACCGTTGACAGTTCAAGGAAAAATTGGTCGAAGAAGTTAGATGATGCGATTTGGGCTTACAGAACTGCATTCAAAACACCAATAGGCATGTCTCCTTACAGGTTGGTGTTTGGTAAAGCGTGTCATCTACCAGTTGAGTTGGAGCATAGGGCATTCTGGGCTATGAAAAAGTTGAATTTTGATTGGAGTGCAGCCAGTGAACGAAGGTCGTTGCAACTGAATGAACTTGATGAGTTCAGAAATGAGGCTTATGAAAATGCCAAGATTTATAAGGAGAGAACAAAGGCTTGGCATGACAAGAACTTAGTCAGGAAAGAGTTCCAACCAGGGCAGAAGGTACTTCTTTTTAATTCAAGATTGAGACTTTTTCCTAGCAAACTAAAGTCAAGATGGTCAGGACCATTCACTATTGTTTGAGTCTTTCCATATGGTTCTGTGGAAGTTCAGGGAAACTCAGGTGATTCTTTTAAGGTCAATGGTCAGAGATTGAAATCCTACTTGGGTGGGTATGTTGATCAAGCAAAGTCGATCCTTCTTTTGAAGCCTCTCTGAAGAGGAGGTCAGCGTTTGGCTAAATGACGTTAACGACAGCGCCATTGGGAGGCATCCCAAGTTCATTTTTTTTAAGCAATTTTAGTTGAGACAATTTTATTTTATTTTGGTTTATTGTAAATATTATGGTTTTGTCATCGTGAAATACGTGAAAAAAAATGATGAAAGTGTGGTTTATAGAGCAATCCTGCGATCGCAGGAATCACATCCTGCGGCCGCAAGATCAGAGAGTTGGGCAAAAGGAGAGCAATCCTGCGACCGCAGGAAGAGTGTTCTGCGGCCGCAGGTCCAGAGGTTTACGCGAAATGGGGTCATTCTTGCGATCGCAGGAATGGTGTCCTGCGACCGCAGGACCCCGTATTCTTCATGTTTTAATTTTTTTTTTTTAAATATATACATATTAACATATACTCTCATCAGATTTCTTCCCCTTCTCCTTCTCTTCTTATTTTCTCTTCTTTTTCCTCCCAACAAAAAAAAAAAAAAAATCAAATTCTCTCATTCATGCAATTCTTCTTTCATTCTCTCAATTTTTTTCAAGAAGAAATCTTAGGCCAACTCCAAAGCTTTGTAAGTATTACTCTCCTCTACTCATTTTCATTCTCTTTCTTTCATCAATTACCATTGTAAGTCCCCTAACTCTCTCTCCTTTTAATTTCTACATTGTGTTCTTAAGAAAATTGTTCATGCTAATCTCTTGAATCCGAAATTCTGTGTAGTGTTTGATAAATATATGTTATTTCTGGATTTTTAAGATATTATTGAAACAATTTTGCATGTTGGTGGATTTGCATGTGTATTGAGATTCCTTGATTTTGGAATTGAGAAATTTTGACCTAATTTTGGGTCTGAATTTTTCTGTGTGATTTTGTGAAATTGACTTGACATTGGTGAAATTGAGAACTATAATTGCTTATTTTTCTGTTCAATTTCATTGGGTCTTCCATTAATTTGGAGAATTTTGTCATTTTTCTTATTATAAGGGGTCAATTTGGGGCTTTTGAAAATTTGAAGGAGTTGATCCTTGTTTGACTTGTTTTGAGTGGGTAATGTTATAAATTGAATATCGCTATCACTTGTGCAATTGGTGCTCTTGAATAAATTGTTGGTGGAGTGTGCATTCCTTTGGGTTGTTTGGTTCTTGAGTCATAATGTCTACTAGTAGAAAACGCCCTAACACAGGAAAAGTTAAGAAACGTCAACCACCACCCCCGCCCATAGAAAATGAGGACGACCTAAATTTTGAGGACGTGCCTAGGTTTGTTAACCCAACAGCCAATTCTAGGTACGTTCAAGATAAGGAGCGTAGCCTCATTCGAGAGAGAGGGTTTGCTACCAATTGGAAAGATGAGTTTATTGTCCCTGAGGAGTATACATCAGTATTAGAGCCCATAAGTGGGAGGTTTTCTGTGCACCTCCAATTGCTACTATTATCCCTGTTGTTATAGAATTTTATGCTAATGCTTTTTCATCATGACTATACATGGGAAGCAACTGTTAGGGGCAAAATTGTGAAATTTCACAAGAGTGATATCAATAAAATTTTCAAATTGCCTACCTTAGAAAATGATGAATATAGGGACTTACAGGATCAACTTTGTGAGGAGAGTACTTGGGACACTATCTTGCAAGCCTTAACCCCGCCAGGTACTGAATGGACCTTCAATGGCATTCATCGAGTGGGGTTTCCCTTCAACTTATTGACTAGGGAGAAAAGAGTGTGGTTGTATTTTATTTGTTCAAATCTGACACCCACCGAAGCCTTTACCATTGTCACACCTAGTAAAGCTATATTGCTATATGCTGTTTTACACAAGAAATCCATAGATGTTGGCAGCATTATTGCTGCTAATTTAAATGAGTGTTGTGTCACTGGTTATGTAGGGCTTTATTTTCCTAGCCTCATCACTAGTTTGTGTTTGCAAGCAGGGGTCCCCATTAATGACTTAGAGGAGAAATTGCCCCCTCTAGTTTATGATCTGGTTAAGATTAACAAGGTCAAAACTTTTTCAGCTGATCCTAGTGCAGGTACTTCAAGGCAGGCTGCTCGTCCACCACCAAGACCTCAGAATGTCAACCAAAGGGTTGACACTTTAGTGTCATAGTTTCAGCAGCACCACTTGTGGAGTGTCGGTGTGGCGCAGAACCAATATGCCTACAACCAAGCTTTCGCCACTCATTTTGGCATAGACATAAGTGGATTTCCACCATTTCCACAACCACCTAATTTCGTGTATCCTCCACCTGAGGGGGATGATGAGGCCAATCCTTCTTCCTGAGTCGAGTCAGGTAAGTTTCCTTTCCTTAGCTTTTATTTAAACATTGGGGACAATGTTTTTGTTAAGTTTGGGGAAGGGGAATTTTCTTATTTGTGTTTTGTTTGGTGTTTTGTGTTTTGTTAAAATTGTTAATTGTGTTGTGTTTTAGGGTGTCTAGAGAGTCTGTCGAATCAAGATAACAATGATTAGCCGATGAGAATATGTGAATGACTTGTAATATAATTCGAGAAAAATATGCTTGATTGTAAAAGAAATCTGTGTGCTTGGTTTGACCACTTCTTTGGATTACTTTAATACATTGTAAACCTGAATACTTGATCATGACTGGTAAATTCTTGCATTTAAATAAGTTTACACTTGCTGAATTTTGAATGTGGAAAGAATGTATGAACAAATTCTAGAACTTGCTTGCTTATTATTTGAGGCAAAATCATAGACAATGCTTGTTTAGGAAGATGATTTAGGCGATTTTTTTTGGAACGTTTGAGCCTTTCAAGCCATCCTTGATTAATTTATCCTTAGTTACCCCTGTTTCGAGCCTAAAAGTGTAACTTTTTATTGTTAACCACTTATTTTGAGCCTAGTTGAACACTTAATTTTTTTTTTTCATTCCCTTGATTTATACCATGAGCATATAAACATATAAATGGGGATTGAATTGTATTGGGTGTTATTGTTTGATGTGGTTGTAACAATAGAAAAATAAAGGAAAGATTGAGAGGAAAATTCTGAAAAAGAAAAAAAGAAAGAGATTGAAAATAAATTATACTTCTTATATTTGTTCACATTGAAAAAACATAAGTTTGGGGAAGTGTAGTTTTAAAAAAAAAAAAAAAAAAGGGATACAATTAGTGTGAATTCTTCTCAATCTTGGAAAATAAAGGGAAATTTGGGATTGTTTGGATTACAATGTAGATATCAGGTTTGGGTTGTTTGGATTATGTGCTTATGGTAGATGAGCGTAAATGACTATTTTATCTACCGTTACCTAAGCCTCTCAATACAAGCTTAAAAGACCTTTTGATTCTTGAACATGCATTGATTTATATTAGTGGAGAGTAATAAGTTAGCAAGCATATGGAAATTTGAGAATTGATGGATTGTTGGTGAGGGTTCAGCATGTGTTAATTATTTTAAATATGATTTATTTACTGTTTATGATTGAGTAGACAAAAGTGATCAATGGGTTAAGGTAAGTTGAAGAAGTGGTTGGATTGAAAATCTGGATTATTTGTCAGTTATTTTTCGAAAATTATATTTGCTTGTCATTCATTAATTTTGAAGCTTTAAAAACATTGTGGTTATCTTGATTCATTTGTTTAGCATCTGTATTTATTTGTTTAGTTTATCTTGAGTCGTGTTTTCTTTGCTCGAGGGCGAGCAAATGCTAAGTTTGGGGAAGTTTGATAAGTGAGTTTTAAACTCATTTATCTATGTGTTTTTCAGGTAAAGTATTAGGTGTTTGTTTTGTTTTGTTCCATTTTACGTTTGTTTCGGTATGTTTTCAGGTATGAAAGGACTTAGGTGTGGAAACATGGTGGAAACATAGACAAAATGACAAAAAGTGGTGGAAATTGTGTTTCGGAGCACTTTCTGCGACCGCAGGAAGTGTGTCTTGCGGCCGTAGCTTCAGAGGAGTTTTGCATTCCAGAGCATTCCTGCGACCGCAGGAAGTGTGTCTTGCGGCCGCAGCTTCAGAGGAGTTTCACATTCTAGAGCATTCCTGCGACCGCAGGAATGGCATCCTGCGACCGCAGGATACGCCTGAAAAAGAGAAAAACACAGATTTTAATTAAGGGGTTTTTAGTCATTTGAAGCAAAACAAAACATGGATTAGGTTAAAAATGACGACTAATTAGACAGAGGGTGGCGTTTTTGGAGTGCTGAACAGAGGGAGATGACGGCGGAGAGTGGAGGACACCATTGGAGGATCCATTCTTGAGTTTTCATCATCTGTCTTTAATATTTTCATGTATGTAATTGAATTCTATGACTGCTAGAATGAATATTATGGGCTAATTTCTCCTTTAGGGCTATTATGTGAATCTTTTGGAAACCCTTTTTATGGATTAATGCAGAATTCATGTTCTTCTTCATCTCTTTCAATTCCTTACAATCTGTGTTACTTGTGCAATTATTGATTGATCACCTCTAATTGTTATTTCATGAATCAAATTGAAATCTGAAAAGTGAAATTTGATATGCTTTGATTGTTTGGATGCAAATTCAATTTAGAACGAAAGTATCTAAATTGTTTGCCTATTTTTATGAGTTGCGTGTTTAATGCCTTCTTCATGATTTAACTTACCATAGAAATATAGGAAGTTGTCATTTAGATTGAATTTTGTAAATCTTAACCAGATTATGAATTGTTTTTGCAACTTGTTCTTGAATAGGGAGAGGGGGATATAATTCTTGCATTGGGAAATAAAAGGGTGGAAAATAGAGGATCATAATTGTCCTAATTTCATTCTCTCTATTATTTTGTTTAAATTTTCATTGTGCTTCGTTAGTATTCTTCTTTGTTTGAAATCTCTGAAATTGTTTAATCAAATAGAATTAAAAAGATTGATTGATTGGTAATTGATAAATCAGTCCTTGAGGACGATACTTGGTTTTTACCATTTTATTACAAATTGCGACTGTGTGCACTTGCATAGCTTAATTTTCGCAACATTAATATATCTTGACTGATTTATCCCGACTCTATGGTTCAGGTTCCAACGGCTTGGACCGTTATGGATTTTTTAGATATGACTTAATTAATTAACTTGTTTCGAACCCGAGGTTCAAGTTCCAACGGCCTAGTCCATTAATGAGTCAATAACTGTCATTTGATTTATTTGTCCTAACTCTAGTGTTCAGGTTCCAATGGTTTGGACCATCAGAGATTAGTTGATTATTTTATTTCAAACCTGAGGTTCAAGTTCCAATGGGCTGGGCTGTTTATAAAACTAACTTTAACCAATTTAAACCTAAAATTCACTTTTCAACGGTTCTTGGCCATTATAAGGAAAACATGAATAGGGATTTGGTTATCCTGGACCACATTAGGTCTGGACCAATTTTTATGAGTTGGGTTTCGAACCTCCGGACAATACCGGTCCGGGTTAGGATTGGGCTTTGAGCCTTGTATCCTTTTTAGGTTTTGAACCCATCGGACGATATGGGTCCAGGTTAGGACTGGGCTTTTAGCCTTGTATCCTTTTTGTTGGGAGTTAGGTTTTGAACCCCCGGGACGATGTGGGTCCAGGTAGAACTGGGCTTTTAGTCTTGCATCCTTTCAGGTTTTGAACCCCCAATCTATACGAATCTGGATCTGGACTAAGCCCTGAGCTTTTCATCCTCTTTTGTTTTTAATCTTGTATTTGTATGGATGGCCATACCCCCCAAGTGACTGAAGAGTGTAGTCTTTGGTCACTTGTTTGTGTAAAAATTGAAGACAGATGCGACTCTTTTCTTTCCTTACAACATTTCTTATGATGTTTTTTATACACCATTTTCACTAAACAAGAAATCGCCCTAAGGCGTACATTGCGAGAAATACAAATGTTAAAAAGGTCCAAAATTAGATCCTCCCGACTACTGATAGTACTGGCAGAGGCATTTTGCGTTCCAGGCCCTTGGGACCTCTGTTCCGTCTAGTCGCCTTAAGCGATACGTACCCAGACATATTTTGTTTTGGATTTCATAGGGTCCTTCCCACTTTGGTCGCATAACCCCCACTCGTGGATCTTGAGTTATAGGGAAGACTCTTCTAAGGACTAGATCGCCATTTTCGAACCACCGACTCTTAACTTTAGAGTTAAAGTTCCTAGTGATCTTTCCTTGGTACATCTTCAGCTGCACCTGTGATTCTTCCCGGATCTCTTCAATGAGATCTAAGGATTCTTAGAGTAAGTCATGGTTCTAGACGGGATCATATGTGTCCCGTCTATGAGACAGGGCCGCTGTTTCTACTGGGATGACTGCTTTACATCCGTACACCACTGAATAGGGAGTATGCCCGATTCACGTTCTTTCTGTGGTCCGGTAGGTCCATAGTGTAACGACCCAGATTTTTAAGACTCGATAATGTGGAAATATAAATGTTATCATTTAAACAAATGTCTCAAAAACCTGTATAAAAAAAAACTTTTTAAAAGTCGTATGGCCACATTTAACATTTAATACAAACATATTTTATAAAGAGTAGAGTGAGCCCAGTTTAGGAAAATAACACAACATTTCCAAAAATAAAACGGCTTCCCAAAAGGTCGGTCCACATGTACATTCGCAAGGTAGACTCCAGCGCTCACTGCTCTGCCTTGCCCTTGTTCTTACCTACAACAGGAAGCAACTAGGTAAGCGAAAACGCTTAGTAAGTTCAACTTTAAAACAAAAGCATGCAGAGAATTAGGGTTCCGGATCCATCCGGACCTTACACAATCAAATTCAAGAACGCAAAAGAGTCCTGGCAATCTTATGGTCATGCTTGATAACCAATGACAAATTATTTCATATAAACAGATAAATTCCCGCACTCAAAAAATCCCAGACACAAGCAGATATATTATATCACAACTATTTCTTATCAACAAATAAATCACTGCACTCAGAAAATCCCAGAGCAAGCAGATATAATATATCATAATATAATTTAAAACCAACTCTCGACAATTTCCAACAATTCGGGCATAACACGCCCTCCAGCATAAATGCTAATCTGTAAGAGAGAACCGAGTCTCAACTCTACGATCTAGCCAATAAATATCCCCATCAAGGGTAACTATCATGTTACCTAGGGCATCGCTACTTATACAAGAGTAAATCCCTCACAAGGGTAACCATCAAGTTACCTAGGGCATCACTACTTATCCAAGAGTGTAATCGAAGTTACACGGGTTTATAGAGAGTTCTATGTTAATCAGTGATATTGGTGAGCAATTGCCCCTAGGGTGTTCAGCCTCACTCAAACTTGGCAACCCCTAGTATCTCTAGGCACTCTCACTGAATGGCCAATATTCACGACTACTATATGGGAATAACTTATCAAAGCACTTGCTCGGGTTCTAACCGTTCACTGATTAAGTAAGCATGAGGGGCCCCAGGTCCCATTCATTTTGGCGCCCCTAGGTTTAAACCAGCAATCCTCACCTCTTGGCCACTCGTCGCGGTAATGAACTAGACATAATAAAATCAAGCAATGTGACGGGGATCAACCATCTAGAATATGACGGATATCTACCGTTCATATTTTCTAAAATCAACACCCACTATACTAACGTCTCTAAGAAACTTTCTACGACAGTGTATATATGTGCATGTGTCCCTATACTAACATACAATACAATAGTCGTTTCATGTTGCAGCCACACAATATAAGTTAACTTACTTGGAGTCCTTAGCTCTAGCAGGAATTCACCCTCCAATATATAGTCCAGTTATGCTTAGCCAATACTGTAATTATCCATATAGTATACTCAGATTCATCATGACACTTCATAATTCATTATTATTATTTTGGACAGTTTGGTCATTTTAGAAAAAAAAAATCATTTGTAAGGATTAATGATCCTTATTTGGTTTTAAACCCATTAAGGAAATTCATACAAAAATATTTGAGACTAAACCCTAAGTCTCGGAGAGATCTACCCTATGGTCTCGATACCTAGGATCGGGTATCACAATAGTATTTTCCCACAATCTGCTAAAAATCTTATTATTTAAAAGTATCGCTAAATATATAGAAGGTTTTAGCCGGTATTATATCCAGAAAATACTAATTAAATTCCTTAATAAATTTTCAAGAAATAAATTCTTAATTTTCCTTTTATTTTTCTTAAGGTTTTAATCTCTAAAAACCGTTTTAAGAAAATAGCCTAATTTACCTTAATTAGGAAAACTGTTAAAAATTTCCCATCTTGACTAGTTAATTTTTCCGAAGTCAATTAATCAAGTTTTCTTACTAGAAAAATAATTCTCTTTATTATTTTCTCAAAATATAGGGTTTTAAACCCTCTTTTAATTTATTAACTTATTAATAAATTAAATCTTTTATTTTTAGAAAGAATAAAAATTATTTAATAAAAACAATTCTCACTAATCTCGAAGTGATATTTTAGGTCAAAGATATGTTTTCAAGACTTACCAAGTTTTTATCTTGCAAGAAACAAAATTTTACTTTTTACCTTAAGTTCCAAAATCTCATTTTTACACTAAGTGCGAAAACCCTATTTTTCACATTTTTAACTACATATTTTGTTAGGTCATAACTTGAAATTTACTTACCCAATTGTTACCGAAATTTCCCAATTCCATTTTTGGTATGCAATTTAGGTCTTTGTAAAATCTTAGGTCAAAAGAAGCATTTTTTATTGGTGAAAATATTTTCCAACAATGAGGTAAAAATGACCTTATTTTCAAGTCCTTATTTTTTCTAAACTTTGGCACTTAATAACTTTCAAACCGGTCAGTATTTTGTTACCAAATTTTACAGTGGAATACTAGATTATGCCAAGAATATGTCCACAAAAGTTTAGAAAAAACTGGATTTATTTGACCTATACAGTGGCTGTCCAAACTTGGTCCCGAAATTAAGAATACGAAAAAACAGTTTTTTACCTAAACTTTGAAATAGCATAACTCACTCATTTTTAAATATTTTTGAGTGTTTCAAAAGCTCAATTTTATGTGCTCAAACATTACAGCATAATTAAATTTTACAAAATCAATATACAGTGGATGCTTGACCCCTTGGAAGTCACAGCTCAAAACCTGTATTTTGTTTTAGGGTTCTCACCAAAACCCTTAGGGATTTTGGTCCCTATTTTCAAAAATCAACACACTAGCATCATAAAAATTATAGAGAAACTACCATAGCCTTATTACATCACCAATAAGAAACTTTAGGCATTAAATATACAAAATAATGCTTAAAAATAAATACCATACAATAACAACCATAAAAAGTAAACTTTTTACCTCTTGTTGTTCTTGCTTAAGGTTTTGATGTTCCTACTAGCTTTGAGTCCTTCAAAACTCTTTCAATACCTTAACCAACTCCCCCAACAACATAGATAGTTAGCTATTTAAAAACCTATGGTTAAAAACTTTACATAGTCAAGTTTTTTTTTGAAACTTTACCTTAGGGAAAACCTTTCTAGACCAAAGCTTAGCTTCCAAGCCTTCTTAGTGTTCTTGAGGTTGAAGATGGAGAGAAAACTTGAGAGGGAGTTTTCAAAAAAGATGAGAGTGATTGTGAGAGAGAGGGGGCCAGATTTGGGGGGGGGGGGGGGGTTAGAATGGTTTAGAGTACTCTAAAATATCCTAAAACACTTGAGTGTTTTGCTATCCACTTGCCATTAACCCTAATATTTAAAATGAGATTTAAAACTTAATTAATTTTGTTCACACCATTTAAAACCTCACATGGCCAGCCACCTCTTTTTATTTATATATTTTTTCTAGGTTAATAAACATTTCCTAAGAAGAAAAATCCAAATTGACTTTCTATAACATTTTTCACTCATAATAAAGTTATTATTATATTTTTTAAAAGAAAAAAAAAATAAAACTTAACACATAATAATTAAATTAAATGTCTCTCACATTTAATTTAATTAATCGCACAATAAATTTTAACCTAAGGTCCATTCATAGAATAAAATTCCCCAATTCGGTAAAATTAAGCATTTTACACAAAATGCCCTAAAATTTCCATTTTCCCTTAGGTTTATTATTTTTGATAAAACTTTAATTTTTATGAATTTATTTATTCCCAAAATATATTTTCCATAGTTTTTCATTTTATTTATGAGATATTTACCCGATCAGGGTTTTTGTGTCGGTCCAAGACCGAAAGTCTTATCTTGACTTTTAAACACAAAATTCATAATTTGTCTAGCAATAACTCATGGAAATAAATTCCAAACAAATATAATATTATTTAAAATAATATTCTTAACTCGGAGAAAAAAACCCGACCCGAGTCGTTTCAAGGTACCCGAAACGCAGGATGTTACACATAGGACGCATGGCAACTCCTCCGGCCACTTGCTCTTGCAGGCTTGTAGCTTTTTATTTAATGTCCCCTTCAAAATCTTGTTCTCGACCACTGTTTGATCGTTTGCTTGAGGCCTTGCGACTGCAGAGAAGCTTTTGATGATGCCATGTCTTTCATAGAAGTTGGTGAAGTGGACACTATCAAATTGCTTCCCGTTGTCGAACACGATTTTGTGAGGGAGGCCGTATAGGCACACATTGTTGTTGAAGTCCAGGGCCCTTTTGGAGGTGATGGTGCTCATTGGTTCCTTTTCGTCCCACTTGGTGTAATAGTCGACGGCTACAATGGCGTATTTTACTCGACCCTTTACCGTCGGGAGCGATCCTACTAAATCGATTACCCATACTGCGAACGGCCAGGGACTGGTCATCAAGGTTATTTCTGTTGGAGAGGCTAGCTGGATCTTCGCATACCTTTTGTACTGTTCACATTTGCATACGTAATCAACACAATCCTTCTTCATCGTTGGCCAGAAATATCCTTGCCTTAGGATTTTCTTGGACAAGCTGAGTCCGGCTGTATGATCTCAGAAAAAACCTTCGTGCACTTCGTGCATGATTGCACTCACTTCTGTCCCAGATATGCATCGAAGATAGGGCACGGAAAACCCCCTGCGATAGAGTTTGCCATCCATCATGATGTATTTGGGAGCCTGGTACTGAAGTTTCCTGGAGTAGCCCTATCCGCGGGCAATTCCCCAGTGGTTAAGTGCTGGATGAGAGGGCCCATCTAGGACGTAGAGTAATCGATGGCGTTGACGGCTGCCGGGCTTGAATACTAGGCGTGGGTAGAAGGTCGATTGGGACCACCCCAAAGAAATCTTCTTCAACATTCGTGGCAAAATTTTCCAATGTGTCTGCAAACACATTCTACTCCCTGGGGATTTGACGGATGAAGTATTTCTTTAAAGATTGAAGTAACTTCTGGGTTCGTGTCACGTAGGCGGCCATCTCCTCCTCCTTCGCTTGGTATTCCCCTGAAATATGCCTGACAACCAGTAGGGAGTCGCTATGGACTTCTATATTTGCTTCTCCTACCTCCCGGGCCAAGCGAAGTCTGGCCAGCATGGCCTCGTGCTCAGCCTCGCTGTTTGACGCTTTGAACTGGAAGCGTAAATTACTTTGCAACTGGTGACCTTGCGGGGATGCCAAGATGATCCTGGCCCCAACCCCATTTTCATTTGAGGATCTATCTACGAAGATTTTCCACAGGGGCATTATGGGGTCGACGGGTTCTTCATCTTTGGTTATCCCAGTGCATTCTAAGATGAAGTCCGCCTAGGCCTGCCCCTTGAAAGAAATCCTAGGGGCATATGCTATGTCAAATTGGCTAAGCTCCATGGCCCACTTCAAGAGTCTCCCCAATGATTCAGGTTTCTGTAGTACTTGTCGTACGGGATGGTTCATCTGTAACTTAATGGCGTGGGCCTGAAAGTAAGGTCTCAGCTTCCTGGAGGCGGTCGGTAAGAAAAATTTCAGCTTGTCTATTAATGGGTATCTGGACTCCACGCCCAGCAACCGTTTGCTTACGTAATAGACTGGGAGCTGGACCTTTCCTTCTTCTCGCACTAAAGCGGCGCTAATGGCGTGTTCTGACATTGGCAAATACAGGTACAATGGCTCCCCTCCACTGGTTTCGAAAAGATTGGCGTCTGGGCCAAATGTTCCTTCAATTTTTGGAAAGCCTTTTCACACTCGGCCATCCATTCAAACCTCTGGCTTCCGCGAAGTACATTGAAGAATGGGATGCACTTGTCCGTGGACTTTGAGACGAAGCGGCTCAAAGCCGTTATTCTTCCCATCAAGCTTTGAACATCTTTGTGCTTCTGTGGCGAAGGCATCTCGATCAATGCTCTGATCTTTTTTGGGTTGGCTTCTATACCCCTTGAGCTTACTACGAAGCCCAGAAACTTCCCGGATGCTGTAATGCCCTACTACCCAAAGACCGTTACATTGTGCATTTTAAACAGTGCTAAACTCGCTAACCGAGTCATTTGGCCATAATCGTGTAACTAAATGTGATTAATGGTTTAGGGTTAAAAATTTTGGTTAAAGATACAATGTTTCACTGAAACATTTACTGTATACATTGGAATCCCAAAATATATTTTAAAGGTTAATTACAATAAGATATTTAAAACCAGCCGACCTAAGCAGCAAATTAGGGTTTAACCCTAGTTCCTCTTTAAACCCTCTACTGTGGTGGTCGAGCAGCCATATATGTACACATCATCACCAAAGCTCTCAAACTCAAGGATGGTCCAACTTTCTTTTGAATTTACCTGCACCACATAGCACCCGTGAGCCGAGTCTCAGCAAGAAAACTAAAACACATGCTTATAAGCAGATAATAACATGTCACCAAATCATAATAAGCATGCCTAGCAGTAATAACTCTATTCATGCATGCAGGCAGGTACAAATCAATGATTTTGGAGTCCTGCGCTCTCAGTAGACGACTAATAAGTCTCTCTCTCTAAGGTATATGACTAAAAAGTCTATCTCTATATAGATGACTGATAAGTCTATTCTGTATAGATGGCTGATAAGTCTATCTCTGGGGTCCCGCGCCCTCCTAGCCATGTGATGTTTCAGTCACCTGAGCTTATAGCCCTGGTGTAGCGTCCCAAATTTTCTAATATGGCTTAGGGCCTTGATTAGCGTGCCTAGAGGGAAATAAGTGGTTTATTATGTTAATGTGTGAATTTGATGAGTATGTGAATAGAAATGCATGTTAGGGTGAATTAAATATGCATGTGGGCCTTGTTTGGTCGTTAGAGGCATGTTTGTAATTTTAGCCCGTTGAGGGCATAAATGTAATAATTGTGAATATTGTGATATATTCGTGTTGCACGATCCGAGACAGTCCTAGGGAGCGGTTTAGCTAGAAAGTCGCAACGGGGTCGAATACCCTACTCGGGGCGAGTCGAGGGGTATTTCGGGCATTAGACGTTTTATGGGGTTATCGGCTTATGGAAATAAATATTTGGAGATATATTTGAAGTTAGAACGTTTAGGAGGGAATATCGGGGAAATTTACCATTTTTCCCTCGGGGACGTTTTTGGTACCCCGAGTCTTTGAGGTAACCTTAGAGACTTAAGTTAAGTAAAACAAAATTAAGGAAGTATTCAGAAACTAGGAAACTGACTCTCTCTCTCTCTACCTTGGAGTTCTCTCTCTTTGGAAGCTTGGAGACTTTGATTTATTAGAGAATTTGGGCTTGCTCTCAAGGAAATTGAAGCTGGCTGTGATTGAGGATTAGCATAGGGCAAAGTTATCAGTTGAGGTAAGGATCCTAGCACCTAATTATATGAGTTATGCTGAGTTTTATGTTGGTATTTCAAGGTTATGCATGTGACCTAGGTGGTGAATCACTTTTGAGTTTCTAGATGAGGTTCGGGGTTAATTCTTGTTAGGTTTTGTTGCTGAGACTATTCTAGAACTTCTGTGATGATTAGCTTGAATTGTTGGGTTGATTGGCTTGGATTTGGTGGAGAAAATGGAGGACTTTTTTGGGTTCGAAAGGTCAGGTCGCGACATTGTTCTTACTGAGCTGCGACCCTTTAGAACACTTGGGAGGCCAGGAAGAAGGGCGGGCCGCAGCACACCATGGATTGGGTCGCGACGCGCATAGCCTATTTTGGGATTGGGGCTTCTGGTTGAGGCGGGCCACAGCATGGGATCTTGGGGCCACGACGCTTAGTGGGTTTTTTGATCCAAGGAAGGTTTTAGGCTCGGGAATCCAAAAGTTAAGGCTCAACATGGATTCTATCACCCGAAATGATAGGATTCAAGGTTTCAGAGACTAGAATTATAACCCAAAGTTATTTATGGATGTTATTGGTGCGTTGTGACTAGGATTTCAGCGAGGCTCGGACTATGGGACTGTGCTCGGGACATCGGTGCTTGGAAAGCTCGGGACACAGGTAAGAAAACTGTTGTACCCGTAGAGCAGGGCGAGGCCCTATAGTTTGTGTTGCAGGGCACAACCCTATATGATTGTGTTGCAGGGCGTAGCCCCATTGATTGTGTTTATACATGTTTAAGTATTTGTTAAGTTTATGCTGTGTGTTGCATATCTGTAAATGTATGGCAAAGGGCCGAGAACGGCGAGGGCCGAGAACAACAAGGCCGGGTACGGAAAAGGGTCAAGAATAGCGTCAAGCACGTGGAGTGCAAGGCCGAGTACAGCAAGGGGCCGGAAGCAGCGTTAAGCACGCAGAGTGCGTGTTGCCAGGGTGAGACCCCTAAAGGATACCTGAGATATCCTCACGGTGTAGACCGCGAACCCAGGGCATGGTAAAGCGCCTGGGACGACATGGACATATGTGTTTAGCCTGTTGGAGGTTTTATTGTATGCTAATTGGTAGCAATGCATATGTTATTTGCTTGTGGGGAGTTTTCTTGCTGGGCTTCGGCTCACGGGTGCTCTATGGTGCAGGTAAGGGCAAGGGGAAAGTTGACAAACCATGAGTACGGAGAGTGAAGCGACGTGTACATGTTTGGCTTGCCTGGCTGCCACGACCAGGGGTATTTTTGGGAGATGTTTGTATTAAACCTAATTTTGTCGTTTAGTCGACTTTAATTGTATTTTTGAGTTGTAAAAATTTGTGAACAAGTATTTTGGGATCCCAAATGTTTAGTGCTTTATAAATTTTCAATGGATGATTATATTTTCAAATTGTATGACTTTTATTACGGTTTAGCTACACTTTTAACCTAAAACCTCGACTAGCGTGTTAATTGCACGTTTTAAACTCACTTAGTAACGGCTCTAAGTGTTTGCCGTGATTTCGAACATCATCCTAGGACAAATGTTCAGAATGTTCAAGAATAAAGAAAGAAAGGAAGTAGGGCGTTACAACTTGGTATCAGAGCGAGCCTAGGTTTATGGTTCCTGGAGATTAACCGAACATGTACGCTCGCTGTCAGTGACAAGCTCGACTTAGGGTTGGTTGGTAATGATTGGATTATATGCTTGATTATGTGCTTAAATGCCATGTTTGCCTACTTATTTTATATAGAGCATGATGAATGAGTTAACATATGCATGATGCCAGGGCATGGCTCGTTGAGTGTTATATGCTATTTGTATGTTATGTGGATTGTTGTTTATAGTTGGATGATGTGATTGAGAGGTGGTTTTTGATGTTGTTATCATGCCTGATGAGCGGCGTCGTTGATTGCATGCATATTGTTAAGATGCCTTGACAATCATCTAGACTCCGCGGTAGTAGGGATGAGGATGACAACTAGGCTCAGGACCCTCCACCTACCCCACAGAATTGGCAACAGATGTTTGCTGAAATGGAAGCGAGACTGCATCGAACAGAGGAAGAACTTCTACAGCTGAGGCAGTAGGCCCCTCCTGAGGCCACTGGGTTGCCAGTTCAGCACGCTGTGGCGCCAGTGCCGGTTCAGCCTGTTATGGAGAATAGGTGGGAACCTTTATATGAGAGGTTCAGGAAACATCATCCTCCCACCTTTGAGGGTGGACCAGACCCACTGTAGGTAGAGTAGTGGATGAATATGATTTCCTCCATCTTGGATTTTATGAGGGTGGTAGGGAACAAGAGGGTAGCTTGTGCCAGCTACATGTTCAGAGAAGATGTCCGCATCTGGTGGGATGTAGTGACACAAAGAAGGAATGTTGCAGTTATGACTTAGGAAGAGTTCAAAAATATCTTTAATGAGAAATATTACAGTGTTGCAGTCCGAGCTAAGAAGGTTGATGAGTGTATTAACCTGACTCAGAACCGGTTGACAGTTACTGAGTACGCCTTGAGATTTGATTGGTTGGCGAAGTTTGCATCGGATTTGGTGCCGATTGATGCGGCAAGAAGGGATATATTTGTATGGGGGTTGAATGTTATGATCACCCGTGATGTGAAGATTACTTTGGATCCAGAGACTACCACATATGCCCAGGTAGTGGACAAGGCCCTTACAGCTGAAGGGGTCGAGGATCAGATATGGAGAGAGAGCACTGTTAGGCGCGATGCCAGGAGGACGGTGCCTCCTTTTATTGGATCCAGTCGGGGTAGTGGCCCCAATGAACAGAAGAGAATGACCCCAGATTCTTTTGTTCCTCCTAGCTCAAATAGGAGGGCACGAGGTGCTTTTGGCGGCTGTCAGGGCGGAGGTGACAACTTGAGGAGTTTTCCAGTGTGTCCTCAGTGTAGACGATGACATCAGGGAGAGTGCAGGATCAGGGCCTGCTTTATTTGTGGGAGTATCAATCATCTGAAGAAGGATTGTCCACAGGCCAGGAAAGAGGAGCCGAAGCAGGGCGACAGTCTCGCTCTTGCCAGAGTGTTCACCTTGACTCAGACCGAGGCGGAGGCTAGCCCCTCGGTGGTGACAGGTCAGATTTCTAGTGACGGTTCTTCTTATACTGCATTGGTTGATTCGAAAGCTACTCATTCATTTGTGTCTGCTAGAGTGATAGATCAGTTGTGTAGACCTAGTGTTTTATATGCTAGGGGTTTTCAGACTTTGTTGCTGACTGGGGAACTTGGTGGTCTCTAGGAGATGGGTTAGAGCATTGCCAGTAGAGATAGACGGTAGGGAATTGTCTGTGGATCTGATTGAGTTAGTGATGGATGACTTCGTTATGGTCCTAGGGATGGATTGGCTATCGAAGTATGGGGCGACGATTGACTACAAGCGCAGGATGGTGACTTTTGAACTAGAAGGGGAGGTACCCTTTGTATTTGTGGGGACAGTTAGTGGACCGCGTGTACTTATGATTTTAGCACTGAAGGCTAGAGACCTGATGCCAGAAGGTTGCATAGGATTCCTAGCGAACATTATGGATACCTCTAGGGTTGTGTCGGTTGGACCGAGTGAGACTAGATTGGTATGTGAGTTTCCAGACTTATTTCCAGCAGACCTACTAGGGTTGCTGCCGCAGTGGGAGATTGAGTTTGTTATAGAGTTGGCGCCAGGAGCGGAGCCAATATCTAGGACTCCTTACAAAATGACTCCGGCAGAGTTGAAGGAGTTGAAGATTCAGTTGCAGGAGTTACTGGATTTGGGGTTCATCAGACCGAGTTTCTCTCCATGGGGTGCTCCAGTATTGTTTTTCAAGAAGAAGGATAGATCCCTTAGGATGTGTATTGACTACAGGGAGCTGAGCAAGTTGACAATTAAGAACAAGTACCCATTACCTAGGATCGACGATTTATTTGACCAGCTACAAGGAAAGACAATGTTTTGTAAGATTGATCTCTGGTCAGGTTACCATCAACTAAGGATTAAGGAAGAGGACATACCATAGACCGCTTTCCGCACGAGATATGAACATTATGAATTCCTGGTTATGTTCTTTGGATTAACCAATGCCCCAGCAACTTTTATGGACATGATGAATAGGGTTTTCAAGGACTACCTGGACAAGTTTGTGATAGTGTTTATAGACGACATTCCGGTGTACTCTCAGTCAGAGACAGAGCATGAGCATCATCTACATTTGGTATTGCAGTGGTTGAGGGAGCATAGGTTATATGCTAAGTTCAGTAAGTGCAAGTTTTGGCTACCGCAAGTCAGGTTTCTGGGCCATATTTTCAGTAAGGAGGGGATTCTAGTTGACCCAAGAAAGATTGAGGCAGTGAGAGATTGGCCTAGACCGAGCAATGTTCTTGAAGTTAGGAGTTTTCTAGGATTGGCAGGGTATTATCGACGGTTCGTTGAGAGGTTCTCCAGGATAGTTGCACCGTTGATTGGATTGATATGGAAGAAGAATAAGTATGTACGGACAGATAGGTATGAGAACAGTTTCAAGGAACTGAAGCGGCAACTGATCACCGCACCAGTATTGAGTCTGCCGACAGACAATGAGAAGTTTGTGGTTTACTGTGATGCTTCCAGACAGGGTTTAGGGTGTGTGATGATGCAAGCCGGAAAGGTGACAGCCTATGCATCGAGACAGCTAAAGGAATATGAGTAGAGAGATCCCACGCATGATCTGGAGTTGGCAGCGCTGGTATTTTCACTTAAGGTTTGGAGACATTATCTATATGGTGAGAAGTGCGAAATATCACCGACCATAAGAGTTTGAAGTACTTCTTTACTCAGAAGGATCAGAATATGTGCCAGAGATGGTGGCTGGCATTGGTAAAGGATTATGATTGTGATATCCTATACCATCCTGGGAAGGCTAATGTAGTGGCTGATGCATTGATTCGGAAGAGCCCAGGACAGTTGTTTAGTTCGAGATAGATATATGATAAATTGGCTGAGGAGATAACTAGAGCGGGTATAAAGTTGGTGGTTGGTCGGCTAGCCAACATCACACTTCAGTTTTCACTCCTTGAGAGGATCAAGGAGGCGCAGGGGAAAGATTCCCAGTTGAGAGGGCACAGAGAGAGTGTGTTAGTCGCAGCGGCTAAGGACTTTTCTATCTCAGAGATGGGGTTACTGAAGTACAAGGGTCGGATCTGTGTTCCGATGAATTCAGATATCCGGCAAGAGATCTTGGAAGAATCTCATACCACTCCCTATTCTTTACATCCAGGTACGACGAAGATGTACCAAGATTTGAGAGCCTTGTATTGGTGGTCGGGAATGAAGAGGGACGTGGTGGATTATTTGGACAAGTGCTTAACTTGTCAGCAGGTAAAGGATGAACATCAGAGGCCAGCAGGGTTATTGCAGCCTTTAGGGATTCCAGAGTGGAAGTGAGAAGATATCACCATGGACTTCATGGTTGGTTTGCCGAAGACCGTGGGACAGCATGATTCGGTGTGGATGATTGTGGATAGGTATACTAAGTCCGCTCACTTTTTACCTATCAGGACAACTTATACTATGGAGCAATATGCCGAGTTATATGTGAAGAAAATTGTTTGACTTCATGGGGCTCTGAGGTCGATAGTATCCAACAGAGACCCCACCTTCACCTCCAAGTTTTGATAGAGTCTGCAGAAGGCTATGGGTATGCAATTGTGGTTTAGTACCGCTTATCATCCTTAGACGGATGGACATTCTGAGAGGACGATTCAGATACTAGAAGACATGCTACGAGCCTGTGTGCTGGACTTTGGGGGATCTTGGAGTAAGTATCTCCCTTTAATTGAGTATTCATATAATAACAGTTATCAGGCGACTATCGGAGTGGCTCTGTATGAGATGCTATATGGGAGGAAGTGCAGATCACCTATCCATTGGGATGAGACAGGTGAGAGGACGTACTAAGGCCCTGAGATAGTTCAGAGGACCAATGAGGCAATTGAAAAGATTAAAGCTTGAATGCTCGCCTCCCAAAGTCGCCAGAAGAGTTACTCAGACTTGAAACACAGGAGCGTAGAGTTTCAGGTCGGTGACCATGTGTTCCTTCGGGTTTCACCTTTAAGAGGAGTGAAACGGTTTTGTGTTCAGGGCAAGCTGAGCCCTAGGTTTGTTGGCCCCTTTGAGATTCTGGAACGGGTTGGAGAGGTAGCCTACAGATTGGCAAAGCCACTAGCCTTATCAGGGGTTCATGATGTTTTTCACGTGTCCATGCTCCAGAAGTATGTATCAGATTCGACGCATGTACTGAGTTATGAGAATTTGGAACTGGACCAGGATTTATCATATGAGGAGAAGCCGGTTCAGATTCTCGACCGGAAGAATAAATTTTAGCAGAACAAGACCATCGCCTTGGTGAAAGTGCTGCGGAGGAATAACAAGATTGATGAGGCGACGTGGGAACTTGAATCAGATATGCGGGAGCGGTATCCCGAGTTGTTCAGGTAATTTCGAGGACAAAATTTCTGCAAGGAGGGGATAGTTGTAGCGTCCCAAATTTGCTAATAAGGCTTAGGGCCTTGATTAGCGTGCCTGAAGGGCAATAAGTGGTTTATTATGTTAATGTGTGAATTTGATGAGTATGTGAATAGAAATGCATGTTAGGGTAAATTAAATATGCATGTGGGCCCCGTTTGGTCGTTAGAGGCATGTTTGTAATTTTAGCCCGTTGAGGGCATAAATGTAATAATTGTGAATATTGTGATATATTCGTGTTGCACGATTCGAGACAGTCCTAGGGAGCGGTTTAGCTAGAAAGTCACAACGGGGTCGAATACCCGACTTGGGACAAGTCGAGGGGTATTTCGGGTTATGGAAATAAATATTTGGAGATATATTTGAAGTTAGAACGTTTAGGAGGGAATATCGGGGAAATTTACCTTTTTGCTCTCCAGGACATTTTTGGTACCCCGAGCCTTTGAGGTAACCTTAGAGACTTAAGTTAAGTAAAACAAATTTAAGGAAGTATTCAGAAACTAGGAAACCGACTCTCTCTTTCTCTCTCTCTCTCTCTCTACCTTGGAGTTCTCTCTCTTTAGAAGCTTGGAGACTTTGATTTATTAGAGAATTTAGGCTTGCACTCAAGGGAATTGAAGCTGGCTGTGATTGAGGATTAGCACAGGGAAAAGTTCTCTGTTGTGGTAAGGATCCTAGCACCTAATTATTTGAATTATGCTGAGTTTTCTGCTGGTATTTCAAGGTTATGCATGTGAGCTAGGTGGTGAATCAGTTTTGAGTTTCTAGATGAGGTTCGGGGTTAATTCTTGTTAGGTTTTGTTGCTGAGACTATTCTAGAACTTCTGTGATGATTAGCTTGAATTGTTGGGTTGATTTTGGGGTAAATTGGCTTGGATTTGGTGGAGAAAATGGAGGATTTTTCTGGGTTTTTAGGGTCGGGCCGCGACATTGTTCTTGCTGAGCCGCGACCCTCTAGAACACTTGGGAGGCCAGGAAGAAGGATGGGTCGCGATGTGCATAGCCTGTTTTGGGGTTGGGGCTTCTGGTTGAGGCGGGCCGCGACATGGGATCTTGGGGCCGCGACACTTAGTGGGTTTTTGGACCCAAGGAAGGTTTTAGGCTCAGAATCCAAAAGTTAAGGCTCAGGATGGATTCTATCACCTAGATTGATAGGATTCAAGGTTCCAAAGACTAGAATTATAACCAAAAGTTATTTACTAGAATAGAACTTGATGGATGGATGTTAATTGTGCATTGTGACTTGGTTTTCAGCGAGGCTCGGACTAGGGGACTGTGCTCAGGACATCAGTGCTTGGAAAGCTCGGGACACAGGTAAGAAAATTGTTGTACCCGTAGAGCAGGGCGAGGCCCTATAGTTTGTGTTGCAGGGCACGGACCTATATGATTGTGTTGCAGGGCATAGCCCCATTGATTATGTTTATACGTGTTTAAGTATTTGTTAAGTTTATGATATGTGTTGCATATCTGTAAATGTACGGCAAAAGGGCCGGGAACGGCGAGGGCCGAAAACGGCAAGGTCGGGTGCGACAAAGGGCCAGAACAGCGTCAAGCACGTGGAGTGCAAGGCCGAGTACGACAAGGGGCTGGGAGTAGCATTAAGCACGCGAAGTGCGAGTTGCCAGGGTGAGACCCCTAAAGGATACCTGGGATATCCTCATGGTGTAGACCGCGAACCCAGGGCCTGGTAAAGCGCCTGGGACGGCATGGCCGTATGTGTTTAGCCTGTTGGTGGTTTTATTTTATGCTAATTGGTAGCAATGCATATGTTATTTGCTTATGGGGAGTTTTATTGCTGGGCTTCGGCTCACGGGTGCTCTATGGTGCAGGTAAGGGCAATGGGAAAGTTGACCAACCATGAGTACAGAGTGTGAAGCGACATGTACATGTTTGGCCTGCCTGGCTGCCACGGCCAGGGGTATTTTTGGGAGATGTTTGTATTAAACCTAATTTTGTCGTTTTGTCGACTTTAATTATATTTTTGAGTTGTAAATATTTCTAAACACGTATTTTGGAATCCTAAATGTTTAGCGCTTTATAAATTTTCAATGGATGATTATATTTTCAAATTGTATGACTTTTATTACGGTTTAGCTACACTTTTAACCTAAAACCTCGACTTGCGAGTTAATTGCACGTTTTAAACTCATTTAGTAATGACTCTAAGGAAGTAGGGCATTACACCTGGCTCAAAGTAACAAGCCTTTAGACTAGACAAGCGTTTTAGTTTTCTTCGACCTTGGGGTCGGTCAAGCATTTAATGCTCATGTTGATTAGATCTAATCATTTCGGCTTGCGTTAAACACGCTAATACCATTCTTGACTCATAAGCCAATACTATATGACCAGTGCTCAGTACTACTGCCGATCTTGACTAATAAGTCACAACTTCACAATCAATATTGACACCATTGTCGTTCCCTGACTAATAAGGCAGTGCTTCCCCAACGTGGTAATGCAAACAGACATATATCATATGTCAAATATCCAGATATAAGGCATTCAACATGCTTAATCAATAATCACAAGCATAATTATAATCATGCACAATTACAGAGACTCAAGCTCTGGAAAATCCCATATTTCACCTTCATGCCATGCCATAATCACATATATTGCATGCATCACATACTGGGTGCGGTTTTCTTACCTTTAGTCCAAGCACAGGTTACCAATAAACGACCCTCAAGCATGATCTTGTTTCCAATCCCCTAGCGATAACCTAGTCACAACCATAATATAAAACCTCATAAAAATGAGTAAATAAATACTTCCAGACCCAAACCTAGCCTCTGGGACGTCGAATCCTACCCAACTGGGTAGTAGGATCTATCCCGAGCCCTTAGAGTTAAGTTACCACGACTAAAAACCAAATATGGGCAAAACTGCCCTTAAGCGTCGTAGCCCTCCACCAGCTTTGAGTCGCGACTCGCCTCCAAACAGAGGTTGAGCCCTTCGCTGCCTGTGCCTAGTACCGCGACGCGCCTACCTTGCACTACGGCCCTAACTGCCCATCAGCCAACTTCACCTTCTTCGTCAAGCCTGGGCCACGACGCCCAAGAGCAGGGCTGCGACCCGACCACGAACCCAGCCATAACCTGTGTATTCTCTCACTTAAAACCTTCCAAAAACCTATCCAAAAATATCCAAATCCCAAAATCAAAGTTTCCAAACATCCGAAGTATCCAAAACCATTAAAACCCAAATCTCAAATCATCCAAAAACTCATCAAAACATAAAATCCAATCAAAGCTTAAAATCTTGAAAACTTAAAACTTGGATTACCTCCGATTAAGTCGTTCCCCAACTAAATCCTCTAGCTAATAAGCTTCTAATCTTTCCTAGAATTGATATGCCTTGATCCTTGCTTGAATCCGTGTCCTAAAACTCGAGTTTCCTTCGAAAATGCGATCGGTGTCAAAAAGGGAACAGGAGAGAGAGATAGAGAGAATTCTTTTTATTTTCTAACAGGTTATTTCGAGCTTAAGTAACCTCAAGCAAATCCTAATGATTGGGTTCCCGAAAACGCCCCCGGGGTAAAATAGTCAAAGTTCCCAGAATTCCCTCCTGATCTCACTAACTCCCAATTTATCATCAAATATTTATTCCCATTACCCAATATCCCGGTAGTGTCCTAAATACCCAAAATACCCCTTGACTCACTCCGAGTTAAGTATGGATCCCATTGTGACTTTCCCACTAGCTTGCTTCCTAGGACCGTCTCGTGTCGAGTAACCCAAATATACCATATAACGGGCCAAATTATGAAAATGATCAAATTAAATAGAAATGGGCCCAAATGCATATTTAATACACCTAAAGATGCATATCAAGTCATATTATAATAAAACTCACATAATCACATAATGATGCACATAAATATCATATAATCACATAATTCCATAATTTGCCATCCTGGCCCCCTAATCAAGGCCCTAAGCCTTATTAGGAAATTTGGGACATTACAGATGCCACGCCAAATATGCACTTTTTGGGGTTTAGCTTCATCCTATATTTTTGGATGATGGAAATTACTTCTGCCAGGTCATCCGATTGTTCGGTCGAGGTCTTGGATTTGACCAACATATCGTCTATGTAGACTTCCATGTTCTTCCCCAGTTGGTTCTGAAACATCCTATTGACCAGCCTCTGATAGGTGGCCCCATCGTTCTTAAGCCCGAAGGGCATGATGATGTAGCGGTATACACCTTTGTCCATCTGGAGGCTGGTGTGGTCCTGGTCTGCTACATGCATTGAGATCTGGTTGTAGCCAGAGTAGGCATCCATGAAACTTAAAAACTCATACCCGGATGTAGCATCCACCATCTGGTTAATATGGGGCAGAGGGAAGCAATCTTTCAGGTAGACCTTGTTAAGATCGATAAAGTCGATGCAAGTCCTCCACGTCCCATTCGGTTTTGGTACCAACACCGGATTGGCCAGCCAAACAAGATACATGGCCTCCCAAATGAAGTTGATCGAGGACAGCTTCTCAACTTCTAACTTGAGGGCTTCTTCCTTCTCCACCCCTAGGGGTCTCCGCTTCTGCTAGATGGGAGTTGCATTTACGTTAATGTTTAGGGCGTGACATATGACGTTACGGTCGATCCCAGTCATTTCCGAATGAGACTAGGCTAGGACATCCTGATTCTCTTTCACCCGGCAATTATGGCAGCCTTGACCTCCGAGTTTAGGTTTCTTTCGACTCGGATTACTTTGGTCGGGTCTCTGTCATTGATGCACACCTTTTCGACCTCCTCCATGGGTTTTAATGCTCTATCCGCTTCTATTCGCGGATCCAATTCTTCCTCCTCCCAGACCACCCTCCGTGTTGGCTGTGGTGGTGGGATTGGATCATCATTTTCCTCTTCAAGAGGCTCTTCGCGGACCATGTAGATTGGTCGGGCGGAGACATGATAGTACTTTCGGGCACTTTTTTGATCTCCTCGCACAGTTTCCACTCCTCCGTTATTGCATGGGAACTTCATGCAGAGATGGCGGATGGAGGTGATGGCGCCAAAATCGACTAAGGCTGGACGACCAAAAATTACGTTGTATGCAGTGGGACAATCTACCACTACAAAAGTGTAATATTTGAATGATCCCTGAACCTCATTCCCCAACGTGACGGGTAGTTGGATCTTACCCATCGGGATAAATGAATCCCATTGAAGCCATAAATCTGCATTGGGCGTGAGACCAGATCTGCTTCTGTCAATCAAATTGTTGTGAAAGCCAGCTTGAACAGTACGTTGACGGAGCTCCCGTCATCCACGAACACTCGGGATACCCTTTTGTTGGCGATCTGGGCATCAATGACCAAGGGGGTCATGATGCGGGAAATGAACGTTCCAGGCGTCCTCTTCCGTGAATGTAATGGGTAGGTTCATCAACTTCGGGCGCTATGCCGGAGTTTGGACTAAGGCGCATACCTCATGGTCATGATCAAGTTCACTGAGATATGTTTTTTGATCATTCCGGGATGGCCCTCCTAGATGCGGGCCTCCTGATATGGTGGCCACCTGACCATCTACTCGTGGATGTGCGACTCTAGGAGAGTATGGAATTCCAGGTCCAGGTGCTTGCACTATTGAGGCCCCTTGTGGGGCCTGCGCTCCCGAACCTGTAACGTACCCTCCCTAGGGAGGTTGGTACGATGGCGCACTTGGGGCCATAGGTTGTCTGGGGACTGCTGGCAATCCCGAAACCCCTATTTGCATCCTAACCCATTGGTGGAGATGCCCCAGTTTGATTAGGTTCTCGATCTCATCCTTCTACTGACGGCACTCTTTGGTCGTGTGACCCATGTCCTTGTGGTAAGCACACCTTTTGTTGATGTCCCTTGAATTCTTTCCCTCTTTAAACATGGGGGATGACTTCTGGTAATGGACTACATTGCCCGTTGCTAGGTAGATATTTTCCTGGGTGTCCACTAGGTTGGTATATTCCGTGTATTGGAGATTGTAGCCCTTTTTTCCCTTCTTTGATGGCCCGCATCGGTTCTAGCTCTTGCCTGATCTCTTTCCCCAAGAGAGGTTTATGCTTGCCTCAGCTTCTCGGGCTTGTGCAGTTGGGCACCGCCGGGAGCGGCACTATACCTGGTGGGTACTCGGAAAATGGTGCTGACGGGGCCGGAGCGTACCCCATTGAAGTGGGCCCATAGACCGTCGGGGTCATGAATTACATCCCAAGGGTCCTAGCAGATTCGGATGCCGCTGGTGGTGCCGAATAGATATTTGCCGGATACTGCACTCCGTATCCGGGGAAGGTTTGGGTGGTCGACTGGGTTGCTGGCTACCACTCAAAGGCTTGAATTCGGGCCTCCTCCCAGCTAATGAAACCTTGTGCCATTCTGATGAATTCTTCAAGGGTGGCTGCCTTGCTACGCTGCATGTCATCTTAGAGAGGGGATCCAGGTCTGATCCCGGATTAGAGAGCCACCAGGCGCTGTCCGTCATCCACCTTAGTTTTTTAGGCTTCCTCCGTGAAGTGCTAGATGTAAGCCCCGAGGGTTTCCGTGGGATGTTGTTTGACATTAGCTAGCGCACTGACTTACATGTCTAGCTTCATGGCCGCCATGAATTGCTTACGGAATGTTGACTACAATCCAGACCAAGATTGGATTGATCCCTGGTTAAGTCTTTTCCACCACTATTCTGCGGGTCCAGCCATAGTGATCGAGAAACATAGGCACTTGTCGTTGTCGCAGATGTGAGCTACGGTCATCAGGCAATTGTAGCGGGACAAGTAATCTCTAGGCCCGCGTTCTTGGTATAGGCGGGTAGTTCTAGCCTCTTGAACCCCTTTGGTAGCATGACATCCAGTATGTGCTTGGCGCATGGCTCATTTTCCTCTTCTTTGTAATCGGAACCTTCGCCTTCTTGCTTCCATACCAAGCGATCTGTGACTTTCTTAAGAACGACCAGCTGTTCCATGAACTGTTTGGCCATTCCATCGTCTAAGGGGACTCTCTTGTTCCTCCTGTTGTTGAAATTATTCCTCAAGTCGCCTCCTTGGGGGCGAATCTTTTCCTTGCGAGCTCGTTCCTTTCGAGCGTTAAGGCCATCACGCAAGTCTACTTGGGAAGTATCGTCTCCTGAAATGACGACTTCTGGTTCTTCTTCACGTTTGTGCCCTCGGTGACCCTTGTTCATAGAGGCACTGTGATAAAAGTATCATTCCCATTAGTCCTATCTAGGGACGTTTCAGGGCTTAATACCATGCGGGCGCTTCCCCTGCGAATTGTTCGGATGATCCCGTCCTGGGATAGGATTCATCCGTTCTTTCCTAGGGAATTGCTAGGTTAGCCCTGGAGCTTTCTTCTGGGAGTTTGTTTTTCCCACAAGAATGACCATTTTGGCTTTTCCTTTCTCGTGAGAAGGATTTGACGGGACGACTCTGGGATGTGGTCCCGGAGAAGGAATGGGGCTAGCGTTGTTAGGTACACCAGTCCGGAAAGGCAGGATAGGCGACTGCGTTCCTGGAGGTGGAACGACTGAAGGATTGGCTGCCAATCCTTGGGCAGTAATGAATGCCTGAAGAGCCAGGAGGGACTCTTGCATTTGGTGGGTAGCCTATTTTTGTTCAGCTATCCTAGCTTCTTAATCTAGGACCTGTTGTCTGAGGTGGATCACCTCCGGATTCTCTAGATCCTCCTATTCAGGATTCATGTCCTTCTCATCAGGACCAACGAGGTTTTCAGCCTCATGATCCTCATATTCTGCTTCATCTTCCTCGTAATAGCCTTCGTCGTAGTCACCCCCATCCCCGAATGTAACGCCTTGATAACCAAGACCATTGCACTGTGTATTTAAAATAGTGCAAGACTTGCTAATCAAGTCATTTGAGTAAATCGTGATCCTAAAGTCATAATCAGGTTAGGGTTAAAAGATTTTGATCATAAACGGTTAATTTTTATTAAAATATATTTTTGGTACATGGGATCCAAAAATAGGGTTTAATAAACAATTTAACAATTCTCAAAAGTATATAAAACCTAGAGGCCATTCTAATGTAAAAATACACATTTTAGGTTCTGTCCCTGTACTTTCCCTCGACCGTGGCGGACGAGCAGCTGAAAATGTACATCTCGCCCCTAGAGCTCTCCAACTCATAGTTAAACCATCTTACCCTTGCCTTTACTTGCACCATGTAGCACCCGTGAGCCAGGGCCCAACAAGAAAACCATAGCAATAATACATAATCAATGATGATAATCAATTAATTCACAAAACAGTTAGCCAGATATTCAACAAGCCATAACATCAAGTTGACAACAGTAAGCATTTATATTCAACAATTTATCTCAATCAATACGCAATATTCATGGTCGACGCGTTTAGGCCGCACCCTCTGTTTAACCCACTGACTTCGGCTCGCTTAGGTCGAGTCCAATGTTTATCTAGTTGACCCTAGCTCATAGTGGCCGAGCCGCGTCCTGTGCGCAAATTATCAGACCCCGACTCTCTTAGGCGTTCATTTCATGCTCACATGGAATCATCACAATTATACAACATATGTATTCAAATACAGGGAACCTCAGTCCCAACATAGCCACACAAGGGTGCTGTTTTCTTACCTTTAATTCCGAATGGAGATAAAAGAATGGTCCCGAGCACGATTGTAATGACCCGAATTTCCTAATAAGGGTTAGGGCTTTGATTAGGAGGCCGGGAGATCCATAGTTTATTTATTATGCCATTAAATGATTATATGCATGCTTATGTGAATTATATTATTATATGATGATAAATGCATGTATTTGAGTCCACTTTTCATTATAAGGACATTTTGGTAATTTGGCCCATCGAGGGCATATTTGTATATTTTCATGCATGTTGTTGAATTATGAGTAAGACCACATTATATGTGGATTTGTTTGAGCTTTTCGGCATGAGATGATCTCAGAATGCAAGTTATCGGTTTGGTCATAACGGGGTTAATTTCGGGGCTCGGGGTGAGTCTCGGGGTAATTTGAGGATTAGAACATTACCGGGAATTAAAGGGTAATGGGATATGATTTATTAGCATTTGAGAATATTGGGAATAACGGGAATTGGAGGGTGTTAATTATGATTAACGAGATAGGCGGGAAATGACGATTTTGCCCTTGGTGGCTTTTTAGGGTTTTAAATAAGCTTGGGGGCATTTTGGTCTTTTGACCTTAGGGATATATATCACTTGAGAAGGCTATAGAAAGCTAAGCAAAACAGAGCATCATTCCTTCTTCCTCCCGTTCATCTTCTTCTCTCATTCTTCTTTGAAATTTTTGAACCCTAATTGAAGATTCAAGCTAGGGAACCAAGCCTTGAGGGTCTAGGGTTATGTTCTACCATTGAAGAGGGTGTGATACCGAGCTTGAGGTAAGTTTCTAGCCATTAGAACTCTGGTTTTACTCTATTTTTCTTATTGAGTTTCAGTTGGGATTTTGATTTGAAAGTTGAGAATTGATGGAAGTTTTTGGCAAAGGTTGGTTGGGTTGTGATGCCTAGGACTTGTAGAGTGGGTATTTGGGTTCATTTGAGGAGTTTGAATGAGGTTTGGAAGCAGGTTTTTAAGGTTGGAAATGGAGAAGTCGAAGGAGGAAGAACCAGGGTTGTTTCAGCCTAGTCCTTGCGCTATAGCGCCCAAGGGAGGGCGCTACAGCTCTGTCCAGGGCCAGGGTGCTCTGGTTGTAGCGCTGGGGCGCTAGGGGGGCAGCGCTGTAGCACTACCCTATTCTTACTGATTCATATTTTGGGCACTTTAGAGGGTTTTTGGCTCGGGGTTTCAATTCCTAATGCTCGGGATCGAATCTACTCACCGTTTGAGTAGGATTCGGGGTTTCGGGAGTGAGGTTTAGGTCACGAACCTTTTGTTGCTCATTTTCATTAACTGGATTCCATATTTTGTTATGACTAGGTGACCGCTAAGGGATAAAAGGATAGATCATTCTCAAGGGTTGTTCATTTGTTATTTCTCACTCGAACTAGAGGTAAGAAAACTGCACACAGTATGTGATGCATGAGAAACATGTGATTAGGGCATGACATGAATATTGAATATGAGTTTGAGTCTCTGTAATTGTGCATGATCATAATTATGCTAGTGATTGTTTTGTAAGCATGCTTAATTCCCTACATTTGGATATTTGACATATGATATATGCCTGGTTGCATTGCTTACTTGTGAGTGACACTGACCCATGAGTCAGAAATCGGCACAAGCCGTATGGTATTGGCTTAAGAGTCAAGAACGACATTGATGTGTTCATCACAAGCTGAAATGATTATAACCAATCAACATAAGCATTGGATGACTCATCATGAGCATTAATGCTTGACCGACCTTAAGTTCGATGAAAACTAAAAGCACTTGTCTAGTCTAAAGGCTAGTTACTTAGAGCCAAGGTCAGAAGGCCCTGGTGACTGCATCGTCACATGGCTAAGGGTGCGGAGCCCAAGTTCGTGATTCACACATGAGTCACTTATCTAATTCAAGTTTGTGACTCCATAGTCACTCATCTGATTAGGGTGTAAACCCCAAGTTTGTGACTCCATAGTCACTCATCTGATTAGGGTGCAAAGCCCAAGTTTGTGACTCCATAGTCACCCATCTGATTAGGGTGCGGAGCCCAAAGTGTGACTCACTCATTTGATTAGGGCTATATGCCCCAGCATGATTACCAAAATCATAAAGTGATATTCACTCATCTGATTAGGGTACGGACCCCCAGTGCGTGACTTAATTGTCACTTATTTGAGTCACTTAGTTTAGATGGACACATTGGCCATCTATTTTTATTATGAATTGAAAGTCATCAATACAAAGGGCAGGGCCCATAAATCATCTATAGAAAGGGCAGGGCCCACAATCATTATTTGGATTCATTTGCATGCATGAATATGGCTATTATTGCTAGGCATGCCTATTATGGTTTTGTAACATGTTATTATTGTTCATGAGCACATTGAGTTTTCTTGCTGAGCTTCGGCTCACGGGTGCTATGTGGTGTAGGTAAAGGCAAAAGAAAGCTGGACCATCCTTGAGTTTGAGAGCTTTGGTGATGATGTGTACATATGTGGCTGCTCGACCACCACAATAGAGGGTTTAAAGAGGAACTAGGGTTAAACCCTATTTTGCCGCTTAGGTTGGCTGGTTGTATATCTTTTGTTGTAATTAACCTTTAAATTATATTTTTGGGATCCCAATGTATACAGTAAACGTTTTAGTGAAACGTTGTATCTTAACCAAAATTTTTAATCCTAAACCGCTAATCATACTTAGTTACACGATTATTGCCAAATGACTCGATTAGCGAGTTTAGCACTGTTTAAAATGCACACTGTAACGAGTCCCTAGGTAGTAGGGCGTTACAATGATACTTATCCCCGAGCCTTGGCGATAAACCTAGTCACAGCGTCTAATGGGTAATTGTTAACTTCCAATCCAAATAAAAGCTTAGGAGATAAAAACTAGCCTCCGGGACCTCAATTTCTATTAAACCGGGTAGTAGTAATTGTCGCGAGCGCCTAGGTTCGAACCCCCGAGCCTTACCAATTCTAAAAACCACTCAAAGGCTAAAATAATCCATAGGCAGGTCGCGACTTGCCCCCAAGTCAGAGAGGAGAACCCCAAGCCAAAGGGGAGGGGGGCCGTGACTTGGCTTAGTGGGTCGCGGCGCACCCCCATCTCAGAGACCAACCTAGGCCCTTCTGGGCACATGCACTATGGCGCGCCCTCTTCGAACCCAGAAATTCAGGATTTTCCTCATACTTCTCCCAGCCAATTATCCTAGAATTCAAACCTAATAAGCCTCCCAATCAGAACTAAACCCAACTATGAGTTCAGGATAAAATCACATTCTTTAAACATTAAATTCCTAACAATTATACTAAAGCTAATACCCCATTCCAGCAGAATTCATTACCCAATTACTTAGCTTTAATTCTACCCTAACACTCCAATACTTCAACAAATTTAGAGTCTAAAGCTTACCTCAATTAGCTGCTAAACCCTCAGCCACCACCTTTAGTTCTTGAGCTTAGTTCTCCTAAGTTCCCAGCTGAACTTCCTGGATAAATAACTTCAATTCCTCAAAACTTCCCAGCCTAGAATCATCATTTCCCTTCAATTTTCCTTCAACAACCCAAGCACAAGAGAGAGATGAGAGAAATCGTGAGAGAGAAGGAGAGAGCTGAAGAGAATTCCACCACTTTCTGTGTTATTCCTAAGGATTACTAAACTTATCCCTTGCATAACAAATGACCATTATGCCCCTCCTTGTCATACTTAATCCTTTAATTATTCTAAGGGTAAAATAGTCATTTTCTCCCAATTCCCGCTAATTCCTCGAGTGTTCCTACCATTAACCAATTAATCCCATCGTAACCAATTAATCACCAAATACTTATTCCATATCCATAATTCCCAAAATATCCACTAAATTTCCTTCCAAATACCCCAGGCTCCCCCGAGCCGGGTATTAAACCCCGCTGTGACTATTTCGCCAATCCGTTCACTAAGACCGTCTCAAGCCATATGCTGCAAATATATCCACATAATAATGTGGTCTCAATAATTTATCACATATAATCACATTTATGCCCCTAACGAGCCAAAGTTACCAATATGCCCTTATAAACTAAAATAGGCCCACATGCATATCTAATACTCACAAACATGCATCTCATGCTCCCTATTAATCATGTTGTAAAGCATTTATATTTCATTCAAGCACTTAAGCATGTAATCACATATATACAATTACCAAACCCTGAGTCGAGCTTGTCTTTAGTAGCGAGTGTACATGTCTAGCCAGTCTTCAGGAACCCTTAAACCTAGACCGCTCTGATACCAAGTTGTAACGCCCTGGATAACCTAGATCGTTACACTGTGTATTTAAAATAGTGCAAGACTTGCTAATCAAGTCATTTGAGTAAATCATGATCCTAAAGTCATAATCATGTTAGGGTTAAAATAATATGATCATAAACGGTTAATTTTCATTAAAATAGATGTTTGGTACATAGGATCCCAAAAACAGGTTTTAAGAAACAATTTAACGATTCTCAAAAGTATATACAACCTAGAGGCCATTCTAATGGAAAAATACACATTTTAGGTTCTGTCCCTGTACTTTCCCTCGACCGTGGCGGACGAGCAGCTGGCAATGTACATCTGCCCCCAGAGCTCTCCAACTCATGGATGAACCATCTTACCCTTGCCTTTACTTGCACCACGTAGCACCCGTGAGCCAAGGCCCAGCAAGAAAACTATAACAATAATACATAATCAATGACGATAATCAATTAATTCACAAGATAGTTAGCCAGATATTCAACAAGCCATAGCATCAAGTTGACAACAGTAAACATTTATATTCAACAATTTATCTCAATCAGTATGCAATATTCAGGGTCGACGCCCTTAGGTCGCACCCTCTGTTTAACCCACTAACTCTGACTCGCTTAGGTCGAGTCCAGTTTTTATCTAGCTGACCCCAGCTCACAGTGGCCGAGCCGCATCTTGTGCGCAAATTATCAGCCCTCGTCTCTCTTAGGCCGTTCATTTTATGCTCACATGGTATTATCACAGTTATACAACATATGTATTCAAAGACAGGGAATCTCAGTCCCAACATAGCCACACAAGGGTGCAATTTTCTTACCTATAATTCCGAATGGAGATAACGGAATGGTCTCGATAGAATATTGACATATTTTTACAAAGGATCCTATTAGGTAGGATAAATTTTAATTATGCCCCCACATTCAGCATAGTTTTTTAAATTTCCCTTCTTAAATCACTTTCCTCTTAGGTGTTTATCAAGTTTATCAAGTTTATGAAATATGTTTAGATCAGTCAAATCTAGGCAGGCGATACATCGCCTATGAGTAGGCAACATATTGCATGAGACTGTGCTAGGTGGAAATACGCGCCTAGCAACAAGTAACGTGTCACCTAGTGCTCTATTTTGATGTCTTCTCGAAAGCTCTACTTACTTTCAAACGAGTAATATCAACCCTTTCATTGGAAGACGATCCTTCAATTCATTGTATATGTTAGTTATATGATTAACAACTAGCAGCTAAAAATTTGAAATGTTGTCACAAAATTGTCTCAATGAGCCTAATTGTTGTATGGAGGTTATAAAGCTTAGAAATTTCATCAAATTAATCTTCAAAAATCAACTCATAGAACAATATATAGTTAACTATTATTACTTTTTAATTTAAAATGACTTATAATTGCATATAATATATATTGGTGTAACTTTGCCTAGTCAATGCGTGACTATATAATTTCTCTAAACATAAAAATAAATAAATATAGGTGTCTTTTGTCGCTGTCTTTTTCATCTCCTCCTCTTTTTTCTTACATGTGTCGTGTTAACAAATTAATAAAGAATAATGAATAAAAAAAATATTAAGCTAAACAAATAAATTACAAACTACTTTATATTAATTTTTACCCAAATGAATGATCTCGAAGAACAATTACCTGCAAAAGATAAATTTTATATTGAAAATTACAAAAATTTAAATGTAAATAAAACTTCTATAAACTAAATAAAATAGTTAAATCGTATTTTGATTAAGATGAAGTTTTTGCTTATTATAAGTGATGTTTCTCTAAGAGCACTTATATTATTTTATCTACTTTATTCTCAAAAATACATCCCCAAAACCTTCTATTTTACATCACTCCATTCATACATTAACTTCTCTAAATTTTTTGATTTAAATACTATTTATTCATTTAAATAATAAAAAAATATTAATTAAAAACTCTTTAAAGAAGAAATATTAAAATAAAATATTAATTAAATTTTTTGAAAGATCTCTATTCCTTTCTCTATCGGGAGAAAATAAATTTTAGAGAACTTTCAAAATAAAGAACCAATTTATATTATAGAGCATCCCAATAATTCCTCTAAAAATGAGAATTCTCTAGAATTATAGAGAAAATTGTTAAAATTACCATCCAATAGCTCATTTAAACTAATTCTCTAAAATAGAGTTTATTTATATTATTTATTTTCTTCTCTACATTTATAGATTTTTAAGAGCCCCTTAAACATTTTTTTGTCTATTTTTTATTCACTTTTCTATTTTTTTTCTCTTTCCAAATTTATTAGTTTTTGTTATTATTATTTTAATTAATAATTTTTTTAAGGATATAATATTTAAATAAAGTAAAAAAATATATAGAGAAGTTGATATATGATGTACTGTAAAATTGAAAAAGTAGATTTTTAGTAATGTATATTAAATGATAGAATGGATGAGTTGTTGAGGGTGCTCTAATGGAGGGTGTGTTTAGCTCGTTTTCTCAAATAATTAAATAATTCTCTATTATGAAGCATCTAATGAGAATGCTCTAAGTGTAATGCCCTGAGCTCCCAATGAGATTTAGTACCTTAAATAGCATGTTGGGAGGGCATGCGTGAAATTATTTAGGAATTATATTATTATATAATCGAATATGATTGATTATGTGTATTAAATGTATTTAAAAACCCGCTTTTGATTAAAAAATGACATTTTTGTAATTTGGACCTTTGATGGTATAATTATAAATTTGATATGTTATGTGCATTATGACCACATTATTATATGGATATATTTGAGTTTCAACATGAGTGGATCATTTCGAGCGTTAGTAGTGGAAAAGTCACAACTGGAAAAAAATACTCCGCTCGTGCCGATCCTAGGGATATTTTGGGATTTTTCACATTTCGAGGATATGAGTGAAATAAAGGTCTCGTTTGGCAATATTTTATTTTTTGTTTTATTAAAATATAAAAATAAAAATGTTTTTTCATTTTTGCTTTTGATTTTTACAAAAAAAAAATTGTTTGATAACTAGTTATAAGTTTTGTGTTTAAAAACTAAAAAATACAGTCACGTGCACGGTGTATCTTCTCCACAGCACCATCACCATGAATTCCAGCAAACTCTTACGCGACCATGGCAAAATTTTCCGGCGACAATAGTGACAGCAACAAAGAAATGTCCAGGCAAGCTAAAGAATTTCATTTCATGAGGATGTAGGAGATGTTGTTGGGGTTTATGCCTTAATTAAAACCCAATTGATTTATAATCTCATTTTATTATAAAAAAAAGAATATAAATTATTTTTGACTTGGTCAATCACTTTGCTCACATGTTTTATTTTCATGATTATTTGTTTAATATAAACTTCTATTAAATCACAAGCATATAGGTAATTATATTTATAGTAACGTAATCACAGTGAAATATAAATATGATTATACGTTAAAAAATAAGTTAGTCCTAAGATTAGTCAGTGCACAGGATTTACACTGACTTGTCAATCAACGATATGGTCTACTTACACATTGTAGTGTTATGTTCTTTTCAGAACATTAACAAAGTAGATAAGATCAGATGTATTTGTTACATCAGACTGGACCGATATTGACTTTAGATAGATATGTAAATGTGCCGTTATTTTCTAATATAGTCATATCATAAAGTTAACCATAGGTCAATTCAATCTCAATTCTGAATGGTTAATATTCTAACTGATTGTTATATTCAAGTCCTTTGATTTGTTCGTTACTAGCTTACCCTACGAACTAGCCTATACTTTCATCTTGGGGACTTGGCAGTATAATTGAGTGGGAGTGTTAATTGTAGATATGAACATCTATAACTTCTAGCAAGAAGTGAAATGATGATCACCTCGAGTTAAATGATTGAGTACTCATTTCTGTGATTAAAGTTCACAAAAATATCATTTACAAGAAACTTAGTGGTATTTAAGGATAAAATACAATGAGGGGTAAAATGGTAATTTGTACCTGACTCAGTTGTAGATCATCTATAGAGGATTGAGTGACAAATTATGGTTGTAACAATGTATAATGTATTTACTTTAAGTGTAAAGTGTTTTATGAGTTCAATAGTGCAATTCTGAGTCTTTAGTGGAGTCACGAGGAATTAATAAAGTGGTGAAATTATTCGATAATAATTTTACGATAACTTATTGAAGCTTGAATTCATGGGTCTATGGTCCCCACAATGTCTTTGATTAAATCATCTAGATAGTCTCGATTAATTGATTTAATTATCAATTAGGATTGTCAAAATTGTTTTGTGTCAATTTTGGACAATGTTACTAAGATGTGGAATTTAGAGAAGAAAAGAGAAATTTGGACAAATTTATTAATTATGACAAATTGGTGTCAAATTGATAAATAATATTAAATCAATATTCAAATTATAATCAGTTAATTTGAATAAATAATTTAATTAATTAATGAATTAATTATTATTTAAATATAATTATATATATGTATGTATATAAAGTTTTAATAAAGATTTCGTTATATACGAAATTAGTTTATAATATATATTATATTATATTTATTTAATTAATTAATAAGAGTTTTGTTTTATTATATAATTATAGAATATAATAGTATTTCAATTTAAAGATTTTTATGCTTTGAATTTAAAAATTGAAAATCTTATTTTTAAGCTATTATTTTAATTATTTAATTAAATTAAATTAATCCTAAAGTGTTGCTATAAATAGGTACTTAAGTTTAGGGTTTTGTAATCTGTGAAAAAGCAAAAACATACACTCAAGAGACCTATTGTAGCCGCTCATATTCTATCTTCTTCTCTATAATTTTTCTATCTCATGTGTTGATAATTGCCCACTCTAGTCTAGGTGATCAAAGGTAATTATGGAAGATTGTAGTTTGAAGATCCAGTTCACTCTCTTGTCATTACTCTACGACAGAAAGGAACAATGGTTAGAGAGAGTGAATGAAGGAGTCTCAAAATCTGCTGCGTAAAAGTAAGATTCTTAAACTATGTTATTTGATTTACTTAATGAAATTCATTAGAAACATGTTTCTAGGTTGTTTTATATGCTAATTTGTTTAATATATGAAACATACATGAAAATATTTATGATCCTGTAAAATGTATTCCCAATAAAAGTTGTGTCGGAGGAAATGAGTTGATCTTGAGATCGACATTTTTCCCGGAAACCACGGTAACGACGACAAAGAGCTTCACAACTCTCTTCGAAAGTAACAATTGGAGGAGAAAAGGTCGATCAAATGAGGGAGAGAAAAAAATGGAATTGTTCTTCACCTAGGAGAGAAAAGTCTGTTTAATTTTTTTTTGAAAGTATGAAAAAACTATTTCTAAAGTTTTCAACATTTTAATTAAAATTAAAAAAAATAAAAAATGTGATACTAACACACTTTTGTGTTTTGTTATCATATTTTTAATGAAATAAACTAAAAACTTTTTTTTTTAAAATTATTATCGAACATGACCAAAATTAAGTAATAAAATATTCGTGCTTGATGAATATTAGTTGATAATTTGGAGATTAGTGGGATAATTAGTTTAGTGGTGTAATTATAATTGTAAGCAAAATGACCAAATAGCCATTGTGTGTGGTTAACAGGGCGATTGAGGGGAGGGAAAAAAATGGTCATTTAACCATTCAATTAGTAGAATAGGACCAAAAGCTGATGGCTACCTTTTTCACGTTCTAGCTTCTTCCCCGTTCTTCTTGTCTCTTCCTTCAAACTCAACCAAACACTAAAGCATTCAAGGCCAAGTTTAATGCTTCAATTTGAGGATTTTTTGGAGAAACCAAGCTTCCAAGTGATGATTAGAGCTGCACAAGGTCATCGTCAACCACCTAGGATTTCAAATTCAGAGGAGGTATGATTTCTTTTTGGTGTTCTTCATGTGTTTTTGGTAGAAATTGGGGGTTTGTTTAATTTTTCGAAACTAAGGATCATAGGTTTTGTATATGTATATTGATGTTAGAAACATGTTAAGAAACTGTCTTGAGCCTTAAAATCTAGCTGAAAACTAAGAATTTGATTAGAATTTTTGGAATTGGGAGAATTGGGGAATTTGGCCCTAATTTCTTGAATCAGTATTCTATGGCTTGATTTTGGTGTTTAAATGGTATTTAGAGGGTGTATGTAAGTTATATACCTATTTGGGGTTGAGCTTCTGCACAAAAACTGGTTGGAAGTCTCATTTTGGGTCGATTTGGTCGAATTGGGAAATATGAAATCGCAGGGGGAATTTGGGATTTTTAGGCACAATTCGTGTTTTTGGGACCCTAGCACGACCATGCCAGGTTCCTAAAATGGCATTTTCCTGATTTTAGTTAGTTTAGTTCAGGATTTCTTGGATATGATTTGGGGGACGGTTCCACTGGCATGCTAAGTGGAATTAAAGGTCCCGAGAGCTAGGGTTTAACTATTGAGCCCGCAACTGGATTTAGTTCCTAATGAGCGTATACTAATTGTTGTGACTAGGGTTTCCGAGAGGCTTGAAAGAGGATCGCACTGTTGGTATTAAATGATCAAATCAAAGGTGTGCAACAGTATATATGGACCCATTTTAATAAATATCAATACTAGTCAGGATCATATACATATATAAATATTAAATCATATACAAAAAAGATAAGGGATTACCTCCTGTAGCCTATCAAATGTCCTTGAATCTTTTTGTATAAAATCAATGATCTTCCATCCAGTAATCTGAAAGCTCACACCTTGATCTTTCAGACCAATCCTCAAACACACAAGGATGTGTGTGGGCACGTAGGATTCAAAAGGTTGATTTATGTGACTCTCTGGATGTACTCAACTCATGAGATCTAGAGAGGTTTGACTGAGAGAAGAGGTTTAGAATAGTTTTCAGGTTTTTAGAAAACTATCGTTTTAGAGAGAGAGAGAGAGAGTCTATATTTTTAATCTCATAAAAATAATGACAGTCCTCTTCTAAAAGTCACGTACTATCTGACTTATATAAAATTATTTAATCTAAATAAATAATCTTTATTTTATTAAAATAAAATTCAAATTAAAAATGATCTGATATTTATATTTAATTATTTATTTAAATCATATTTAAAAGATTAATTAAATAACTGATTAAACTAATTTATTTGAAATTCTAAATTCAAATCCCAGGGATAAAAATCCCTGAGTTAGGCGCCACACACTGTGCTGTATATTGTGTGTCGCCTAACCCTATTAGGGTTTCCCTAATTTTCTCATTTATTTATTTAATCAACTTTTAAGACAATATATTTATCCCAATATAAATATGAGTTAATTCAAAATTAATTTTATCTTAAAATATCAGTAAATAAAATAAATAAATATCATATTCTAAATAAGATATTTATTATTCTCTCTCTTTATATTAATCCAAACAAGATTAATATGAATTTTAACCTATAGTTTTTCAAAATAAAAACTATATAATTAAATAATTAATTAATTCACAATCAATCATTTACCCATAATTATCATATAATTATTTCCTTGCCTTGGAAAATTAATTCATTTACAATTTAGTCATTCTCTCTACAAATATTTCTTTTGACATCCTTACCCTTGACAGTGTAGGACAGATGTGATCTGGGGACCATGGACCTATAATACGAAGGTCCAATAAACTAGATTATTAATCAATCTCTTTAATCTAATAATATTATTTATTAATTCTATGATCACTCCACTATAAATATGGAATTTCACACTAAGTATTTATAAAATTATATTTAGAGAGTTTTCTCTTGTAGTCCATTGATATAATCAATATATGTAGTTTTGTTCTCCATTATTGATTCGTCAATTAGAGCTGGTAAAAATTACCGTTTTACCCTTCTAATTACCTCTTGATCCTTAAGTACCATTAATTCTCTAGCGAATAATTAATCTATAATCTAATTATAGATTTGAGCTCAATAACTATTCATTTCTAGAATTAACCCTTAAGAGAACCAATATTCGATCCGTTAACAAAACATGGATTCCAATATTGTAATTCATGTTCCCAGCCACTATGATATTGAATTTCCAAAAAAATAGTCATTAGCCTCATTATTCTAAGAGACCTTAACGAGTGATCAAAAGATCCAATAAACACAAACAGGAGTTCATGAATACTCAGGATTTAGACTGATCTACAAATGATTATTTATAATGATAAATATTAAATCTTTATGTCAAACGACAAGTTTATAAAGATAATTAATTTTCACCGGTCCTGTCATATATAATATCTATTATATACAACACCTTTACTAAGATGTCTATCCACATCAGTATTTCGAATATAGATTACTCACATCTCAAATGCTTAGCAAATTATACTAGTAACCATTCATTAAAGATTCCCTACTTTAATATGTTACTGACTATTTTATTCATTATATTTTATCTTAATTCTCTCGTACTAATACAAGATCATATTCTCTTGAATGAATATGGAATTTTCTTGATATTATCATCTAATTAATTCAAACAATAATTATAACATTAAAATATAATAAAATTGTACTTTTATTTAAAACCAATAAAATGTCTTTACATCCTTTTAGGGAATTAATCTTAACGATCTCCCACTTTCCCTCAAAGCAATTGAGGCATCTTCGTTGATCACAAATTGCGCATGTGACCCATGAATGGCTTTACAGGAAGTGTCTTGGTAAATGGGTCTGCCAGGTTCTGTTTTGACGCTATCTTCATAACCGTCACATCACCTCGGTGTATAATGTCTCTTACCATATGATATTTCTTTTCTATATGCTTTCCTCACTTGTGGCTTCCCGGTTCTTTGGAATTAGCTACTACTCCACTATTGTCACAGTACATGATTAATGGCTTATCCATATTTGGACCTACTTCCAGATCATTGTAGAACTTCCTCAACCAAACCGTCTCTTTAGATGTTTCACAAGCTGCTATGTATTCGACTTCCATGGTTGAATCAACTATGCTGGATTGTTTAATGCTTCTCCAGAAAACAACTCCTTCACCAAGAGTGAACACTGACCTAATTGTCAACTTTCGACTGTCTTTGTTTGATTGGAAATCAGAATCAATGTATCCAGTGGGGTTCAGCTCACCCCCCAAATATACAAGCATATAATCTCTCGTTCTCCTAAGATACTCAAGAATGTGCTTTACTGTAATCCAGTGTTCCAAACCACGATTTGATTGATAACGAATTATAATCCCAACTGCATTGTAGCGTCTTGGAATTTTACTTAGCTAGATAGTAGTAGCAGCTTAGTATTTTAGTTTCGTGGTTATTGGTTCAGGCCAGGAATTAGTTGGAAACTTGTAGAGATAGTTATGAATTTTATAAGTTTAGCCTATATTTTAGAAATATTAATTTTATCATAAGGTTTGATTAATGAATATAATCCTAAGAATATTATTTATTATAACCTATGGTTTAGATAGACTAAATAAGAACGTGACACTTGTCACATGTATGTTTATTAAAAATTTAAGGTTTTTGATGAATAAAAATAATCATGGATAAGTCTAGGAAGTCTAGAACCTTCCCTCAGCTATTAGGATCACGTTTTACTTAGTCAAAGTGGTTTAAAAATATTTAAGTGTGTTGAAAGTGTGCAAAAACGTGTTTGAAATATCAACGTATGCCGATATATCGCAGCTTTAGGGCCTGGTATATCACCTATGATTGATACAGAAAACACGTCGAATTCGCACGAACGAAACCACGGAGCCTCGGGATTATGGTGTAGGCGATATATCGGCTCTAGTGACCATTTTTGAATTTTCGTGGAAACCAAAACTAGAAATAACCCTCAACAACTTTGACTTGTTTCTGAATGTTTTTGACCGAGTTTTGGGCATCTGTTGAGCGAAAAATGTATTTTTAATCATTTATTTATTCATTTTAAAAGGAGTTAGTTTCACTCCTTGAAATCTATAAATAGGACCCTTTACTCAACCATTTTTCATCATCTTTCAAGCACAGTTCAGAGTCTCCAAGCTGCTATGTTCATTCTAGAGAGAAACACTAGGGTTTTGGGGTTAAAGCTTTCAAATCTAAAGCTTTTCTAAACACTTGGGAAGTAAGATTTTGGAGTGATTTTGGTGTTTGAGGTATAGAATGAAGCCCTAAGCTATCTAAGGTACTATTAATCTTTAGGTTTAGTTCATTTCAATTCTTCTTATTCTTTACTTTTCTTCAAATCCTAACTCGTTATAATGACTTTTGGTTAGGTGTTCAATTTCTTTGAAACTTAAGGTGTTTGGTGAGTCTTTATTCCAAAGGTTTAGATCTTCTATTCATGTTCTTTTCTCTAGAGGACTTATTGTTTCTTTATGTTTGGTTTTAGGAGTTTCCAATCCCGCTCTTGTCTCCAATATTTCAATTTTTTGTAAGAAAATTTAGGTAGTTTAGTTTATGATCTAGTTTATGTTTTGTATGACCTAACATTTCAGGTACAATAAAGGGGTAAGTGTGTTTGGACCTAAGGTGTCCAATGATGTATGCCAGACTTATGTCCAGTAGGCTCGGTTGCCAAAATTTTATAACGGACCTAAGTTGATGTCTGGTATATGACAGAATTTTGTTCGAGGCTTAACTGCCACCCCCTGTATGAGCACTTATCTTTTTATTATATCTGACTTGTTATTATAATCTATGACCTATAGTTACGATTATGACTTATGACCTATGATTATGACTTAGATTATGATTTATTATTATGACTTAGGTTATGATATGACCGATGGTTTTGTGATTTGATATGATTAGTATAAATAAGTTTTTGTTATGACTCTTGTGTAATTTAGGATATGTTGATTAAATGATTATATGACTAACCCTTGTTTGTATTTTCCTTACTGGGCTTAGAAGCTCGCCCCTTATGATGTTTTTGTACAACAAATTGACGATAGAAAGGTCTGTGGCGAGTGAGACCTAGGAGCTTTGTGATGTAATCGTGGGGGCCATATAGTCGAGGAAGATCAAGTGGGCCTATTTATTTAGTTTTATTAAAGAATGTGTTCTTTTGAAGTTTTATTTAAATGTTTCTTGTAAGGCCCTAAACTCCAGGGACCGTTACGGTGTGCATTTTGAACAGTGCTAAACTCGCTAATCGAGTCATTTGCCATAAGTGTGTAACTAAGTATGATTAGCGGTTTAGGGTTAAAAACTTTGCTTAAGATATAACGTTTCACTAAAACGTTTGACTATATACATTGGGATCCCAAAAATATAATTTAAAGGTTAATTATACAAAATATTTACAACCAGCCGATCTAAGCGGAAAAATAGGTTTTAACCCGAGTTCCTCTATAAACCCTTGGACGTGGTGGTCGAGCAGCCCCATATGTACACATCGTCACCTAAGCTCTCCAACTCAAGGATGGTCCAACTTACTTCTGCCTTTACCTGCACCACATAACACCCGTGAGCCGAAGACCAGCAAGAAAACTCAATATGCTCATGAATAGTAATAACATGTCACAAAATCATATCTGGCATGCCTAGCAATTATAGCCCTATTCAAGCATGCAATTAAGTTCAGATAATGCTGGGGAATCTAGGATGAGGAATCCTGCCATCCTGAATGGATGACTATCAAGTCAATCCTAATCAGATGAGTGATTTAACACATTGTGCTTCTGTTAACCATAATGAGTGACTGACAAGCAAGTCACTATGGGGCTCAATACCCATAGCCATGTGACTGATGATCATTATAATCATACATATCTTATAGCCCTGAATAGATGAGTGAATATCACTTTGATGTTTCGTTTAACCATAATGAGTGACTGACGAGCAAGTCACTACGACTTAGCACCCATAACCATGTGACTAAACAGTCACTTGGGCCTTCTGGCCCTCGCTCTAATCAAATGAGTGCCTAACAAGCAAGTCGATACGGGGCTCGGCACCCACATCCATGTGAATGAGCAATCACTTGGGCCTTCTGGCCCTGGCTCTAATCAAATGAGTGACTAATGGGTAGTCACTATGGGCCCAGCACCCATAGCCATTTGACTAAACAGTCACTGGGGCTCTCTGGCCCTGGCTCTAAGTGACTAGCCATAGGCTTGACAAGAGCTTTTAGTTTTCATTGAACTTGAGGTCGGTCTGGCATTAATGCTCATTTGAGTCATTCAATGCAGATGTCGATTAGATCTAATCTTTGTCGGCTTGCGTTAAACACGCTAAGACCGTTCTTGACTTATGAGTCAATACCATGTGACTAGTGCTCAGTACTACTGCCAAACTTGACTAGTGAGTCACAGCTGCACAGTTAATACTGACACCATTGCCAATTCTGACTAATGAGTCAGTGCCATACACAAGTAAGCAATGCTACCAGGTATATATCATATGTCAAATATCCAAATGTAGGGCATTCATCATGCTTAATTAACAGTTGATATCATAATTATGATCATGCACGAACACAGAGACTCAAGCTCTGATCAATCTCATATTCAACATTCATGGCATGCCCTAATCACATGTTTCTCGTGCATCACATGCATCACATACTGGGTGCAGTTTTCTTACCTTTGGTTCGAGCGAGAAATAACAAATGAACGACCCTTGAGAATGATCGATCCTTTAATCCCTTAGCCGTCACCTAGTCATAACTAAATACAATCACCAATTAATGAAAATCAACAATGAAAGGGTCTTGACCTAAACCTCACTCCTAGGACCCCGAATTGTACCCAAACGATGAGTAGATTCGATCCCGAGCCTTAGGAATTGAACCCCTGAGCCAACCTTAAAAACACCCAAAACAGGAATCTGAAGAAGCACAGCGCTACCCCCAATAGCGCCCCAACGCTCTAGACAGACAATAACCCTCCTGGCTAGCGCTGTAGCGCTACAACCAGGAAGAAATGTTGTGGTTATTCTCCCCTTCGACTCCACCATTTCCAACCTGAACCAAAAGCTTCCAAACCTCATTTTAAGTCCCAATTGAACCCAAAAACCATCGACATATGTCCTAGGCATCACAACCCAAGTAACCCTAGACAAAACTCCCATCAACTTCTCAACTTGCAAAACAAAAACCCAACTGAAAATCAAAGAGAAAACAGAGCAAGAACTAAGGTTGTAATGGTCAGAAACTCACCTCAATCTCAGCTTATCACCCTCTTCAATGGTGGAACACAACCTTAGCTTATCAAAGCTTGGTTCCCTAACTTGGTTTCTCAAAAGAAGCTTCAAAAATCAAAGAGAAAATCGAAGAAGAAGAAGATGATTGGGAGAGGAAGATGAAGCTATGCTCTCTCTTGGAAATTCCACGGCCTTCTAATGGCTAAATACAACCTTAGGGTGAAAAGACCTAAATGCCCTCATGCCTAATTAAAACCCTTTACAACCACCAAGGGCAAAATCGTCATTTCCCACCTATCTCGTTAATTATAACTAACACCCTCCAATTCCCGATACTTCCAATATTCTCAAATGCTAATAAATCATATCTCATTACCCTTTGATTCTCGGTAATGATCTAATCCTCAAATTACCCCGAGACTCACCCCAAGCCCCGAAACTAACCACGTTATGACCACACCAATAACTTGCATTCCATGATTGTCTCATGCTGAATGGCTCAAACAAATCCACATATAATGTGGTATTATTCATAATTCACCCACATGCATGAAAATACACAATTACGCTCTCAACGGGCCGAATTACCAAAATGCCCTTATAATTAAAAATAGACCCATATGCATGCATTTATCATCATATTATAATATAATTCACATAAACATGCATATAACTATTTAATGGCATTATAAATCACTTAAGGCCCTCCTTGCCTCCTAATCAAGGTCCTAAACCTTATTAGGGAACTTGGGGCATTACAACTATCCCTTCCTTACAGAAATTTCATCCTCGAATTTTATCTGAACTGCCCGGAATATGAATTCTGCACAACTGATTTAAGTTTCCCAGGTTGTTCCCTCGATCTCACTGTCTCTGTAGCCTTATCTTGACTCAAGGTATAACTTTGTTCCTCAGAACTTTATTCTTTTTGTTAAAATTTTGAACTGGCTACTCCTCATAGGACAACTTAGCATCAATCTCCAAATTCTCATAACTCAACTCATGAGTTTCCTTCTAACCCATGTCCTCAACATGGAAATATAAAATACACTGTACACAACCGACAGTGGAAAAATTGAGGTCAACCCAAAGGCAACCTAACCAGTCCTATCCAGGATTCACACGGTCATAAAAATCTAGGGCTCAACTTGCCCTTAACATCTCACCCCTTTCCATGGTGAAGGAAGATATAATCTTCTACTTGGAACTCCATGCTCCTGCTTTTCAATTCAGTAAAACTTTTCCATTTACTCTGAGAAGTGAGCATCCAAGCTCTAACCTCTAATAATCTCAATGGTCTCCTGAACTACCTCAGAATCCAGAATCAACACCTCACCCATCTCATTCCAATGAACGGGTGATAAACATTCTATATCATACCTTATCTCATAAGGTACCTTTCCAATACCTAGATAACTCCCTCTCTCTGATTTACCATCAGTCTGAAGATAATCAACTGTACTAAGTTCCAACTATATACTCATCGCCTTCCTTACTCCTTCCAAAACCTGGAAGTAAAAACAGAATCCTCATCTGATAAGATAGACCTTGAATTCCATGAAGGCGTACAATCTCTCTCATATAGAGATCTGGATACTAATCAACTGTGTTACTTGTCCTTACTGATAGAAACGAGCTGACTTAATATACTGGTCCATAATGACCTAATCTAAATCATGCTGACCCACTATCCTGGGCCGCCCCACTGCGAAACCCATCGCGATGTTTCCTTATTTCCAATATAAAATACTCAAAGGCTGCAATAGCCTTATTGGTTTCTGATATCCTGCCTTGTTCTGCTAACAAGTTATGAACTTTGTCACATATTCTGTTATGTCCCTCTCCATCCCAGGCCATCAATATGAGGCTTTCAAGCTCTAGTTCCTTTTCCTGATGCCTGGATGAAGAGAATAAGAAAGTAGCATGAGATTCATCCAAAATCTTCCAATTAATCTCAGTGTCCATCGAATCCCAAGTCCGATCCTTATACCACAATAAACCCATATCTGACACTGCATAATCCTTAGCTAATTTAGCTAAGACACTGCCCTCAATTCTGCCATCTATGGTTCACTTAAATGTCTTTCCTTTTGATTCTTTCTTAAATAATAGTCTCAAGTAAAAAAAAGCTGGCCACCTGGCCCACCAGAAACTTTGCTCTAGTTCTGGTCAGATCCTTTAACTAACATGATGCATAGGCAATCACTTTGCCCTGTCATTGAGGTGTCACAACAACCTACTAATTGGTTCTGATTTGTAAGAAGACTCAGAACTCTTCCATAGAGCACATATAATATCCTGCCCATCCAAGGAAACTCCTACCCTCTAAGGCGTTCCTTGACCTTGGTAAATCTCCAACTGAGAGTATACCACAATATCATCGATCAAGACGATCACAATTCCAATTCAGATAATTCTTTGAATACTATGTTCCTCTGATTCATAAAAACAACTTGGCATTAACTAAATTCTAAGAACATCACCCAACACTCCCAGTGCCCTTATTTGATATAAAAACAATCTTTTGCATATCCTTCTCCCTGATCTCTAGTTGGTACTAACCAGATCAAAGATCCACCTTGGAGAATACCATCTTACTCAATAACTGAGTCCTTAGATCTTACCACTATGCTGAAGCCATTCAGAATAGTGCCCTAAACCTGATTCCATCACTGGCACCAATCCAATCACCATTTATCTTTTTTTTTTTGTGTGTAAAGGTAACTTTGATAAAAACCCCTGGAAACACATCCAGAAACTCACAGACTAATCCAGTCTGTCCTGATCCCACTGGGATGACCTAAGTGGTATCCACCACACTAGCTAGGAGTTCTATGCATCCTCCTGCAATAGATCTCTAGCTCTGAATACAGATTTCATTAGGATACAAAATCCACGCACAGTGCCAACTAACACAAGGGTCTTTCCACTCTCAACCCAAGAGTTACTATCCTTTTCTTGCAATCTATCATTGCCTCACACTTACTTAACCAATCCATATCCTGGATCATCCTGAAGTCAATCATAACCAACTTTATCAACACCACTGATGAGTCCTTTTCACCATAATCAAACTCATTTCTTGAATCACCAATACAATATTATTTTCCCATCATAACATAACCATGTGATCTGCATAACAAATCTATGCCTCTAAAGAAGCATCAAACAAAGAAACAGCATGGTACCAAAACCAGCCAGCACAATACAAAAATCAAAACTAGAAAATTGACATGCCACCCCTAAGGAACTAGTCTCAGTCTCATTCTCTGACTGCATCAGAACGAACACTTGAGCTGGAGTTGAGCTGTCCATCCCCTTTTGCTTATCCTTTCTTAGCCTTGGGAAATCCTTCTTGAAATGCCCAACCATGTCACATAAGAAACATGCCTTTGCTTGGCATTCTCCCATATGACGCCTCGTGCACCGAGCACATACTAGATAGGTCTTCCAGTTTTCATTCTTGCTTGCTCCAATAAATGGAGGCATCACTGCTTGAGCTCCGTACCCTCCAGCACTCTCTTGCCTAATCTAATTTCATGCGCTCTCAATAGCAAGAGCCTTCCCTACCACCAGAGCGTAGGTAGAGATTTCATGCACTGGGGCAACTCTAATGCCCCGAGCTATTCCGGGATTCAATCCCCGAATAAAATTTTTCTTTCGAGCTGCATCTGTGGGTACCATATCAGAAACAAACTTGGACAACCCATCAAATTTGCTAACATACTCGCTTACTATTGCATTGCCCTGAACCAGGTTCATAAACTCATTCATCGTAGCATTCTGGGTTGCATCACAGTAATACCTTTCATTGAACAGCTGCCTAAATTCTTTCCAGTCAATCACAACTGTATCTCATGTCTGGGATACTACTTCCCACCACGTTTGGGCATCATCCCACAATACATATGTCGCACAGATCACCCTATCGTGACCTACCATCCCCATACTATCAAGAATGGAACTGATCATGCCCATCCATTGCTCAGCTCTGAATGGATCTAGGCCTCCCTCAAAGACTGGAGGGAAATACTCCTAGAATCTTCCACAGAGAAATTCCCATCTGTTCTTAACCCTAGGCTGAGCCAAAACTGGTGCCACTCCTGGCACAACAAAGGAAGAGGTGTTCCCCAACAGGTTCCGCTGTTGCTTCAAACACCTGATCTCTTCCTCCTACCTCTGCAATCTTAATTGCACATCTGTAAGCACCTGCTGGAAATTCTAAGGGGCAGATGAAGAACTCAACCCCTGGCTGAAACTCCCAACCTCTGTATAACCACTACCAGGCCTCATTATCTGCCTTGGATACATACCTTCTGATCAAATCTGCAGTCAATAACTTGACCTATTAAACATGATGAGCATATCAAGAGCTTTCCCCCACGGGAATAATCTTACCGCACTACAATCACAAACCACTGCAGTGCTAAAAACATGCCCATGACATTCATTCATCAATCATAATCCCTGCTCTTCCAACATACCTACCATGCCTCCAACTCCAGCATGAAAATTTCACAATTATATATATATATATTCATGGAGCAGGTAATCACATAGTCAAGAGCCAGGCTCTATCAGAATCCCATGCTTCCTAATACAATGTGCAGGTAAAGCATTTACATTCTATTTAAGCGTTTAAGCATATAACTATAGAAATAGTTACCATTCCCTGAGTGAAGCTATCTTCAGTGACGAGTGTACATGCCCATATTTTCTTTAGGAACCCTTAACCTTGGCTCGCTCTAATACCAAGTTGTAATGCCCTAAACTCCAGGGACCGTTACGGTGTGCATTTTGAACAGTGCTAAACTCGCTAACCAAGTCATTTAGCCATAGTTGTGTAACTAAGTATGATTAGCGGTTTAGGGTTAAAAACATTGGTTAAGATATAACGTTTCACTAAAACGTTTACTATATACATTGGGATCCCAAAAATATAATTTAAAGGTAAATTACACAAAATATTTACAACCAGCCGATCTAAGCGGCAAAATAGGGTTTAACCCTAGTTCATCTTTAAACCCTCGGTCGTGGCAGTCGAGCAGCCGCATATGGACACATCGTCACCTAAGCTCTCCAACCCAAGGATGGTCCAACTTTCTTTTGCCTTTACCTGCACCACATAGCACCCGTGAGCCGAAGCCCATCAAGAAAACTCAATATGCTCATGAGCAGTAATAACATATTACAAAATCATATCTCGCATGCCTAGCAATTATAGCCCTATTCAAGCATGCAATTAAGTTCAGATAATGTTGGGGAATCTAGGATGAGGAATCCTGCCCTCCTGAATGGATGACTATCAAGTCAATCCTAATCAGATGAGTGATTTAACACTTTGTGCTTCCGTTAACCATAATGAGTGACTGACAAGCAAGTCACTATGGGGCTCAGTACCCATAGCCATGTGACTGATGATCATTATAATCATACAGAGCTTATAGCCCTGAACAGATGAGTGAATATCACTTTGATGTTCTATTTAACCATAATGAGTGACTGACAAGCAAGTCACTACGGGCTCAACACCCATAGCCATGTGACTAAATAGTTACTTTGGCCTTCTGGCCCTGGCTCTAATCAAATGAGTGACTAACAAGAAAGTCACTACGGGGCTCGGAACCCACATCCATGTGACTGAGCAATCACTTGGGCCTTTTGGCCCTGGCTATAATCAAATGAGTGACTAATGGGTAGTCACTACGGGCCCAGCACCCATAGCCATGTGACTAAACAGTCACTGGGGCTCTCTGGCCCTGGCTCTAAGTGACTAGCCATAGGCTAGGCAAGCCCTTTTAGTTTTCATCGAACTTGAGGTCGGTCCGGCATTAATGCTCATTTGAGTCATTCAATGCAGATGTCGATTAGATCTAATCTTTGTCGGCTTGCGTTAAACACGCTAAGACCATTCTTGACTTATGAGTCAATACCATGTGACTAGTGCTCAGTACTACTGCCGAACTTGACTAGTGAGTCACAACTTCACAGTTAATACTGACACCGTTGCCAATTCTGACTATGAGTCAATGCCACAAACAAGTAAGCAATGCTACCAGGTATATATCATATGTCAAATATCCAAATGTAGGGCATTCGACATTCTTACTTAATAATTGCTAGCATAATTATGATCATGCACAAACACAGAGACTCAAGCTCTGATCAATCTCATATTCAACATTCATGGCATGCCCTAATCACATGTATCTCGTGCATCACATGCATCACATACTGGGTGCAGTTTTCTTTCCTTTGGTTCGAGCGAGAAATAACAAATGGATGACCCTTGTGAAAGATCGATCCTTTAATCCCTTAGCCGTCACCTAGTCATAACTAAATACAATCACCAATTAATGAAAATCAACAATGAAAGGGTCTTGACCTAAACCTCACTCCTAGGACCCCGAATTGTACCCAAACGATGAGTAGATTCGATCTCGAGCCTTAGGAATTAAAACCCTAAGCCAAAAAACCTTAAAAACACCCAAAACAGGAATCTGAAGAAGCAGGGTAGCATTGTAGCGCTACCCCCCATAGCGCCCCAGCGCTCTAGACAGACAATAACCCTCCTGGCTAGCGCTGTAGCGCCTCCTTGTGGGTGCTGTAGCGCTACAACCAGGGAGAAATGCTGTGGTTCTTCTCCCCTTCGACTCCACCATTTCCAACCTGAACCAAAAGCTTCCAAACCTCATTTTAAGTCCCAATTGAACCCAAAAAAACATCCACATATGTCCTAGGCATCACAACCCAAGTAACCCTAGCCAAAACTCCCATCAAATTCTCAACTTTCAAACCAAAAACCCAACTGAAACTCAAAGAGAAAACAAAGCAAGAACTAAGGTTGTAATGGTCAGAAACTCACCTCAATCTCAGCTTATCACCCTCTTCAATGGTGGAACACAACCTTAGCTTATCAAAGCTTGGTTCCCTAACTTGGTTTCTCAAAAGAAGCTTCAAAAATCAAACAGAAAATCGAAGAAGAAGAAGATGATTGGGAGAGGAAGATGAAGCTATGCTCTCTCTTGGAAATTCCACGGCCTTCTAATGGCTAAATACAACCTTAGGGTGAAAAGACCTAAATGCCCTCATGCCTAATTAAAACCCTTTACAACCACCAAGGGCAAAATCGTCATTTCCCACCTATCTCGTTAATTATAACTAACACCCTCCAATTCCCGATACTTCCAATATTCTCAAATGCTAATAAATCATATCTCATTACCCTTTGATTCTCGGTAATGATATAATCCTCAAATTATCCCGAGACTCACCTCGAGCCCCGAAACTAACCCCGTTATGACTAGACCAATAACTTGCATTCCATGATCGTCTCATGCTGAATGGCTCAAAAAAATCCACATATAATGTGGTATTATTCATAATTCACCCACATTCATGAAAATACACAACTACGCCCTCAACGGGCCAAATTACTAAAATGCCCTTATAATTAAAAATAGACCCATATGCATGCATTTATCATCATATTATAATATAATTCACATAAACATGCATATAACTATTTAATGGCATAATAAATCACTTATGGCCCTCTCGACCTCCTAATCAAGGTCCTAAACCTTATTAGGGAACTTGGGGCATTACAACTATCCCCTCCTTACAGAAATTTCATCCTCGAAATTTATCTGAACCGCCCGGAATATGAATTTTGCACAACTAATTTTAGTTTCCCAGGTCGTTCCCTTGACCTCACTGTCTCTGTAACCTTACCTTGACTCAAGGAATAACTTTGTTCCTCATAACTTTATTCTTTCTGTTAAAATTTTGAACTGGCTACTCCTTATAGGACAACTTAGCATCAATCTCCAGATTCTCATAACTCAACTCATGAGTGTCCTTCCAACCCATGTCCTCAACATGGAAATATAAAATACACTGTACATAAGCGACAATGCCAAAACTAAGGTCAGCCCAAAGGCAACATGACCGGTCCTATACAGGATTCACACGGTCATAACAATCTAGGGCTCAAATTATAAATAAAATATTCTAAAGTCATTACACGCAATAAAATTCAAAATTAACTAAAAAGAAAAATAAACTAAACATTGTTCACACACCAATAAAGTTTTCTTTTAAATGAAACTAAAGAATTTTAAATAAATGGACTTTCTTCAACGCTTTCTTGAACTGGATGCTTTTCCTCTCTTTCACTTCATGAACTTCATCAGCAACCTTCCTTGAACCGTTAGATTCATCCATCTACACAGAAGAATTAACATTGTTAGTGGTACCTGAGTTAAAAACTTAGAATGACTAATCTCTTTTCACTTAGTTATAAGAACAAATAAATCTATTTACCTTTCTTATTCTTCATAAATTTAGTGATTATTTCACGCTTGGCATATAGGATTTCATTCTCATAAAACCACTTATCATATATGTATCCATACGTAGCATGGATGGCCTCCCATATATCATATGCTGATTTAAGGTTTTGTATAGTATTCTTGGTCTCTATGTTTACTGATTGGAGGAAATAATACCTAGCCATATGATTTATTCTTAACCACTTGGCATTCTCAAACTGATCATTCACTGAAGCATCTATTGGTGGTTCATTGATTGGTGGTGTTTTAACAACCTCCATCAAATTCTCTCTTAACAATAATATATCAATATCATGTATCCAAAATACTATATTTTCATCATTAAGTTCAACTACTACATTGCAGTCATTTTTAGAAATTTTAACTGAAAATAAATAAAAAACAACAATATTAACATTTGAATAAATATCAATGTTTTGGAAAGTAAACTTGATGCATGGATGAAACAATTAAAACACATAAATAAACATTTACTATTCCACTATAGAACTACCCAACAAATAAAGTGTCGCCTTAGGGTTGGTCAAGTTAAATTCAGATAGCTTATAAGACAGTCTTATATTTATAATTTAAAACTTAAAATAACTCTTTATTTTCTCTTTTAAATATAAAGCAGCGCTGGTTTGGTCAAGATGCAATTATCCACCACAAAAGCTTAATTGCATCTTTGTAAGTGTAACCCGTTATTTCAGAATTCATGACTTAATTTCAAGAGTGTCGCCTTAGGGTCGATCAAGCCTAAAATACATCACTCCTTCCTATCTTCGTAAGAAGCCAACCTTGGTATTAATATGTCTAGAAACCTTCCTTAGGGGGATGGAAACAAAGCCGCTTCAAGGCTCCATTCATATCTCACGGTGTTGTACTAATAATGGAGACCATAGGTCACATTGAGATGTTCACCTTCTCTCACTTACTATTTTGGATTAAATGTGTTTTATTAAACTAATCAATTAATTCCAAATCAATTACTAGTTCATTAATAACCCTGTGAATGTAATTAATTACAAAATACATTTATAATTATAAAAGAGCATGTTTCTATAATTAATGTGATCTAGATAATTACCCATTATGTAACGCCCCAAATTTGATAATAAGGCTTAGTGCCTTGATTAGCGTACCGGGAGGGAAATGATTGATTTAATTATTTTATTACGTGGATTAAATAATTATATGATTAGAAACGCATGTTTAGGTGAATTAAATATGCATGTGGGCCCATTTTCGTTAATAAGGGCATATTTGTAATTTTTGGCTCGTTGAGGGCATAAATGTAAATTATGTGTGTGTTATGACCAGGACCACAATATTGTGGAGATATATTTGTGATGTGTGATCTGAGATGGTTCTAGGGAGCGGAATAGCATAATAGTCACAACGGGGTCGAATACTCGGCTTGGGGTGCGCCTAGGGGTATTTTGGGAATGTAGCACGTGTTCGGGATTACTGGGTAATGGGTAGTGATTTAGCAGTTATTTGAGTATATCAGGATTGATTGGGGATTTATAGGAACAATCGAGGAATTAGCGGGAATGGTGCAAATGACAGGATTGCCCTTGGAGGCATTAAGGGGCTAAGGGTAAACCTAGGGGCATTTTGGACATTTTGCAGCTGGGGATAGACTTAGACTTGGGTTAGGATTCTAGAGTTAATCATAAAACACAACGCACTCTCTCTCTCTCTCTCTCCATTTCTAAGCTTGGAAATTTTGGTGAATTTTGAGGAGTTTGGCTAAGGAATTGAAGAACTTGAGGCTTTAAGTGCTTGGGGATTAGCTCAGGTTGAATTCTCAGTTGAGGTAAGGCTTTCAATTTGATTTTTCTGTTGAGTTTTTGTTGTGATCTAATGGCTTTCATGGGGTTTGAACTCTAGGTTGGTTTTGAGGTTTTGATAAGATTATGGGATAGTTTTTGAAGTGTTTATACTGATTAGGTTGCCTTGATACGAATTCTAGATGTAATTATGGGTGTAGGGGTTGAATTGGGTGTGAATTGGTAAATTTGGCTGAGGAAATCGTAGTGAAAACATGTAGGATTTTTGGGTTTTGGGCTCGAGCTGCGACGCTGTTCTTCAGGCGCCGCGACCAGTGTGTGCGGAGAGGCTTGGGGAGCCTTTAATTTTGCCTTGGCATCATGGCGCAAGTAGGGCGCGCCACGACCTATTTCCCTTAGAAGAGAGCCCTAAGGCTCTCTGACTTGTAGCGTGCCACAACCCTAGGGGGCGGGCCGCGACTCAAATTAAGGAAAATGACCAATTTAGGGTTTTAAGCTCGGGAAGGATCCTACTACCTGGGTTAGTAGGATTCGAGGTCCTAGAGGCTAGAATACTATTATGAAGTTTTTAATTGGTTTAGGGCTTGGTGGATGTTATCATTATTGTGTTGTGACTAGGTTTTACTGCCAAGGCTCGGGTTTAGGGGATCGCGCTCGGGATCACACTAGACAGTCAGCTCGGGACACAAGTAAGAAAACTGTTTATGCCCGTATAGCAGGGCATGACCCAATTATTTATGTTGAATGTTGTGTGTGAATATTTGTAGTTGTTATGCTATCTTTGCATGGTTATGATTGATCGCCTAAGGCCGAGATCGGTGTAGGTCGGGATCGGCGAAGGCCGGGAACGACGATAAGCTTGTTGAATGCATGCCAAATGAAAACAAGCATGCTGAATGCAGGCCTCCATGGCATGGCCATCTAGGGTTTTTTACTCACCCGCTCGGTGAAGATCGTGACTCCAGTGCCTCGTAAAGCACCTGGGTCGGCATAGGTCGTTATGTGAATAATATGCTATCTTTTTAAAGTTGTGTATTACTGGATTGAGTTGTCATATGCCATGTGTTGAGTTTTCATGCTAGGCCTTGGCTCATGGATGCTCTATGGTGCAGGTAAGGGCAAAGGAAAGGTCGATCAAGCATGAGTTGGAGGGCATAGAGCGGTGCGTACATGTTCAGCCTACCCGGCTGCCACAGCCGGGGTTGTTTGAGGGACATGTTGTAGACAATTGATTTTGTTGCTTAGGCCAATTGTATTTATATTTTGAATTGTAAATACATTTTGAGACAATATTTTGAGATCCCAGTGTATCAGTTTTATAACCTTAATGGACGTTCGACCCCTTTATACTTAATTTTCATTAAATAAGTCTTTAGTCCGATTTAATCACACTTTTTCGATCTAAAACCTCGATTAGCGAGCTAATGGCACATTTTAAACCACATGGTAATGACTCCATGGTAGTAGGGCGTTACAACTTGGTAACAGAGCATGCAAAGGCTTATGGTTCCTGGAGATCGACCGAACATGTACGCTCGCTGCCAGAGACAAGCTCGACTAAGGGTTGGTCTGTATTAAGTGAATTACCTGTTTAATTGCTTGTCTGAATTGCCTTGTTTTCCTGATGATTGTAAATAGAGCATGATAAAATATTTGTATATATATGATACTAGGGCATGACCCCTTTGATTGCTATATGTTTATGCAATGTGTGCAATATGTTGACTTATTGTTGTATTGTACTGATTGGATTGGGAGGTGGTTTTTGGATGTTATTATCGTGCCTAATGTGCGGCGTCATTGATTGCAAGCATATTGAAGTTATGCCTCAGCAGTCGATTAGACTCTGCGACAATATGGTCGAAGATGACGACCAGGGTTAGGACCCTCCACCAGCTCCACCGAACTGGCAACATATGTTTTCTGAAATGCAAGCTAGACTTCCACTACTACAAAAACACTCTTTTAGGACACTTTTTTAGGGCACTCACCTAGATGTGAGTCCTAAAAACAGCTCCTGGACTTTTTACGGCTCGCGGAGCGAGTCCTAAAAACTATGTGTGTCCTAAAAGTTTGATTTTATTTTAATAACAAACACCTCCTGGACTTTTTAGGACACTCATTGCGAGTCCTTAAAGAATGTTTTAGGACATGCGGTGCAAGACCTAAAAACTTGTGTGTGTCCTAAAAGTTTGATTTTTTTAAACAAAAGTTCCTGGACTTTTTAGGACACTCATTGAGAGTCCTTAAAAATTTCTTTTAGGACACGCAATGCAAGTCCTAAAAAATTATGTGTGTCCTAAAAGTTTGAATAATTTTTTTAACAAAAGTTTTATTATATATATTAAATCAGAAAAGAAAAAAATTAAAGTTTTATTAATAATTAAATAAAAAAAACAAATGTGTATTTTAAAAAAAAATTAACATGGGCTGATCGACCCACTTTCTCTACAAGGTGATCAAACCTCTCTTAACCCTAAATTACTTTTCCTTTTTCTCCCTAAATTTTTCTCACAGCTGTCGTATCTCTCTCCTTCCCTCTTTCTCAATGTATTTCCCTCTCTCACACTAAATCTATCAATCTCCATGGCAGCATGGAGGGCTCGGAACGACGACAGCTCAGGACCAACGGCGGGGCTCAGAATGGTTGCGGCTTGGGCCAAATGGAGGGGCTCGGAGCGGCCGCGACTTTGCTGAACAGAGGGGCCTCAGGACGAATGACGGTGGCATTGGACGACCACAACATGAAGACGGTGGCGTGGGACGAACGGCGATGACAGTGGCTCCAGACGAACGGCGGGGGTCAACCCTCGGAGTAAGTTTCTCTCTCTTTCCCTATGTTTTTGAAGGTCGGGTTGGGGCTATGAGAAGTAGGGTCTGGGATTCGGGGTTGTGGCTATATGATTGAGGGGTTCGTAGTTTCTATTGTTTCATTCTATCTCACATAGATTTTTTTTTGACAGAATGAAGATTATTACTGCTTACTTGTTGGATGTTTTGGAGGAAATGCTTCTCCTTCAGCCTGTTTTTAATTTGTTCAAGTGTTCTTGTGTTGTATAAATCTGTCTTGTTTAAAATCCTTATTTTGTTGTAGAATAATATGTGTGAGGTTTCTTTTTCTATTTTTTATTGTTATTCTAATCTATTTTGGAATTGAAGATGAATTTTACATTACTGTGAACAATTTGTGTTGTAAAGAGACAATGTATTTATGATTAATTTCTCAAATTAAAAATGCATTAAAGCAATTGATTAATTATTTATAATATATATTAGGAAAAATAGAATAACCAAATAATTAAATATATTAATTGAATTGAATTGAATTGAATTAATTAATATATTATAAATATTAAATAATAAATTTTCGGTTTTTTTAAAGGCACTCAACGGGATCTTCTAGGACACGCAATGGGAGTCCTAAAAACAATCTTTTAGGACTCGCAATGTGAGTCCTAAAAATATTATTTTAGGACTTGCGCCTCAGTTTTTAAGGCTCTCAAATAGAGGACTCGCACCCCGCGAGTCCTAAAACATATTTTTTGTAGTAGTGTTCAGAGAAGTGGAGATGAGCTCCGAGAACTGTGGCTAAGGACTCCTCCTTGGGATGTTGGGTTATAGATTCCACAGGCTGTGGCACCAGTGCCAGCCCAGCCTATGATGGAGAACTGGTAGGAGCCTTTGTATAAAAGGTTCAGAAAGAAGCACCCTCCCACCTTTGAGGGTGGTCCAGAGCCACTGCGGGCAGAGCCGTGAATGAATATGATTTCTTCCATATTGGATTTCATGAGGGTGCAAGGAAATGGGAGGGTAGTGTGACAGTCAGTTGCCCGGGATCTGCAGGGGGAAAGGCCGGGTAAAAAGTTGTGCAATCCCACATCGCTTGGGGAAGGTCAAGTGTGATGATTCTAAGACTGTGTAGGTATGGGACTACACAGTTGAAGATGGCTTAAATGGATTGATGGGTACTCCCTGTGCTAACAAGATGCATCTTCTTTTCGGTAGCCCATCACTTGAGAACTGTAAAGTTAAGCGTGCTTAACCTGGAGTAGTCTCATGATGGGTGACCTCCTGGGAAGTTTTCCCAAGAAGTGTGCGAGTGAAGACAAAGCACACTGGAAAGACTCGTGTTGGTTTGTAGGGCCATTCATCATTCCAGGAAACAGCCATAGCAACATGGGGTGTTACAGGTGGCTTGTGTCAGATACATGTTGAGGGATGACGCCCGCATTTGATGGGAAGTCGTGTCCTAGAGGAGGGATGTTACTACTATGGCCTGGGATGAGTTCAAAGATGTCTTTAATGATAAATACTATAGTGTGGCAGTTCGAGCTGCAAAGGTGGATGAGTTTACTAACTTGACTCAAAAACAGAATGACTGTCATCGAATACGCTTTGAAGTTTCACTGGTTGGCAAAATTCTCGCCGGATTTGGTGCCTACAGATATGGCACGGGGGGATCCTTTTGTACGGGGGCTGAATTTGATGATCGCCTGGGATGTCAAGATAACACTAAACCTGAGGGCTACCACTTATGCTCAGGTAGTGGAGAAAACCCTTATTGCTGAGGGGGCTGAAGAACATATATGGAGAGAAGGCACCGCTAGGCGTGATGCTCGGAGGACAATGCCTCCCTTCACTGGTTTCGGTCAAGGTAGTGACTCCAGTGACCAAAAGAGAAAGGCCCCAAATTCTTTTGTTCCTCCTGGTACAGATAGGAGAACATGAGGTGTTGTTTGTGGCCGTCAGGGCGGGGGAGAGAACTGGAAAAGCTTCCCAGAGTGTCCACAGTGCAGGAGGTGACATATGGGGGAGTGCAGAGTCAGAGCATGCTTCATTCGTGGGAGTGTCAGTCACCTAAGAAAGGACTGCCCATAAGCCAGAAAGGAAGAACCCAAGAGGAGTGATAGCCTCACTCATGCTAGAATGTTTACTTTGACCTAGACTGAGGCTTAGGCTAGTCCCTCAGTCATGACAGGTCAGATTTCTAGTGGCGGTTCTTCATTTACTGCACTGATTGATTCAGGAGCTACTCATTTATTTGTATCTTCTAGGGTGATAGACCATTTGTGTAGACCTTATGATTTGTATGCTAGAGGATTTAGGACTTTGTTGCCAATTGTGGAACTGGTAGTCTCTAGGAGATGGGTTAGAGCATTACTAGTAGAGATAGACAGTAGGGAGTTGTCGATGGATCTGATTGAGCTGGTGATGGATGACTTTGATATGATTATGGGGATGTACTGATTATCAAAGTACGGGGCGAAGATAGACTACAAGCAAATAATGGTGACCTTTGAACCGGAAAGGGAGGAACCCTTTATGTTTGTGGGGACAGTGAGTGGGCCACGAGTGTCTATGATCTCTGCACTGAAGGCTAGAGACCTAATGCAAGAAGTTTGCGTAGGATTCCTAGCAAACATAGTGGATAACTCTAGGATCATTTCAGTTGGACCAGATGAGACTAGACTAGTGTGTGAGTTTCCTGATGTATTCCCAGCAGACCTGGCAGGGTTGCCACCACATCGAGATATCGAGTTTGTTATAGAGTTGGCACCAGGAGCATAACCAGTATAAAGGACACTCTATAGAATGGCTTTAGTAGAGTTGATGGAATTGAAGGTCCAGTTGTAGGAGTTACTGGATCTAGGATTCATCAGACCTAGATTTTCTCCATGGGGTGCTCTAGTGTTGTTCTTCAAGAAGAAGGATGGATCCTTAAGAATGTGCATTGAATACAGAGAGCTGAATAAGTTAACTATTAAGAATAAGTATCCACTATCCAGGATCGAAGACTTGTTTGATCAGCTACAGAGGAAGAATGTGTTCTCTAAGATCTACCTTCGGTCTGGCTACCATCAGTTGAGGATTAAGGAGGAGGACATACCTAAGGCCGCGTTCCATATGAGGTATGGACATTATGAATTCCTGGTTATGTCCTTTGGATTAACCAATGCCCCAGCAACCTTTATGGAATTGATGAATAGGGTCTTCAGAGATTATTTGGATAAGTTTGTGAACGTATTCATCGATGATATATTGGTGTACTCCCAGTCAGAGACAGAGCACGAGCAACATCTTCGTTTGGTACTACAATGGTTGGTTATTTTCCACCTACCCTGTTAACCATAATTAACATCTCACAATTCCTGTTACTCTCAATGTCCTCAAATAATTATCAAATCATTTCCCATTACCCGCTCAATCCCGGTAATGTACTAAGTACCAAGTTACCCCTAGGCTCACCCGGAGCCCAGTATTGACCCCGTTATGACTAAACCGCTAACTTGCTTCCTAGGATCATCTCATGCCGAATAGCTCAAATATATCCACATAATAATGTGGTCTCACCCATATATCACATACATGTACATAAATATACAAATACGCCCTCAACGGGCCAAAATTACGAAAATCCCGTCTTATAAGAAATGACCCCACATATATGCAAATACACCCATATAATAATACAATGCACATAATCATGCATATAATCACATAATAACAATTTAAACCAATTATTGCCCTCCTAGTCCCCTAGTCCAGGCACTAAGCCATATTAGGGAATTTGGGACGTTGCATGAGGACTCTGTATTGGTGGCCAGGGATGAAAAAGGACATAGTGGATTATGTGGCCAAGTATTTAAACTGTCAGTAGGTAAAGACTGAACATCAAAGGCCAGTAGGATTGTTGCAGCCTTTAGGGGTTCCGACGTGGAAGTGGGAGGATATCACTATGGACTTCGTGGTTGGATATCCGAAGATAATGGGGCACATAATTCAGTGTGGGTGATAAACTTATACGGAGGAGCAGTATGTTGTGGTACAACAAATCAACCCATTTTTTTCCTGTTAGAGAAACTTATACTGTGGAGCAGTATGCTGAGTTGTATGTGAAGGGGATTGTGCGACTCCATAGGCTTCGAGGTCGATTGTGTCCAACAGGGACCCCACCTTCACCTCTAAGATTTGGGAGAGCCTGCGGAAGGCTATTGCCACGCAGTTGCGATTCAGTACCACTTATCATCCTTATACAGATGGGCAGTCTTAGAGGAAAATTCACATACTGGAGGATATGTTATGGGCCCGTGTGCTGGACTTTGGGGGATCTTGGAATAAGTATCTCCCTTTGATTGAGTTTTCTTATAATAACAGCTATCAGATGACTATCGGAATGGCTCTGTATGAAATGTTGTATGCAGGAAGTGTAGATCGCCCATTCATTGGGATGAGACGGGTGAGAGAAATTACTTAGGCCATGAGGCCGTTCAGAGGGTTAACATTGTAATGTCCTCCTAATCCATGACTGTTACACTGTGTACTTTAAATAGTGCAAGACTTTCTAATCAAGTCCCTTGGTTATAAACGTGTAACTAAGATTAGTGACAAGGGTTAGGGTTAAAATTTTTGGCCAAAGCAAAACGTTGACTTTTCATTAAAAATACTTGCGTTCATACATGGGATCCCAAGACAACATAAGAAGATGTTTAAAAAGGTCTACTACAGTTCAAAAGTTACAACCAGCCGACTTAAGCAGAAAAATAAGGGATACAACCCTAGTTCCTCCAAGATAACCCCGGCCGTGGTGGACGAGCAGCCGCATATGTACACGCTACCACCGAAGCTCTCCAACTCATGGCTGGTCCAGATTTCCCTTGCCCTTACCTGCACCATATAACAACCGTGAGGCAAGGCTCATTAAGAAAACTTAAACATATGCATGAACAGTCAATACATATTCCAAATGCATATCTAGCATGCCCAGTAGTAATAACCTACTCATGCATGCATACAATTACAAATAAATGACTACCATGTCATAACGGGGGCCCGCTTCCTTGAATAAGTGGTTAATAAGTCATACTGGGGCCCAATGCCCAAGGATCTGGGACTAATGAGTCACCTCGAGGGCCCGTGCCCTATCCTCTATATCACCAACCTTAGAGCTGGCTCAGCGTACCTGGCATTGTAATTTTCCACGACCATTGGGTTGGGCAAGCGTATAATACTCTCCCGGTTAGGCCTAACAATATCGACCAGCCCTCAGCACACTATTGCCGCCCTTTACTTATGAGCCAAGGATTTTCTATTAGATAGTGCAAACAAGTATACCTCTTTAACAATTATCCCAAAATAGCGCATTCATGCATGCTTAATCAATCAATCACACACATATTCATAATCATGTTCATTCTCAGGGGGCCCGAGCCCTATTCATAATCATACTTAACAACCAGATAATCAAATATCATTAATCATACTTCAGATAATACAAGTAGCATACATATTAATCATTTATCTTAACCAATTGAACACAAACACGTTAATGACCATGTTCCTTAACAGGGTTGAGCCCTGATCACACAGAAAATCACATATAATCATGCTCATTTACAGGGGCCCAAGCCCTAACCATAACCATATCTAACAATCGGCCAAGCCCTAATCACATACATCACGTATTGGGTGCCGTTTTCTTACCTTAGGTCCGAGTGAAAAATATATTAAGAACGACCCTCGAGCACGATCCTGGTCCTGAGCCCCTAGCAATAACCTCATTTGCCCCTAATTGATGGTAAGTGTTTCTCCAAGAAATCTCGAGCCTAAGCTAGCCTCGATTCTCCTTAAACCGCAAGAATTCCCAAGGAATTTGAGAGAGAAAGAGTGTAATCGAGTGAAAGAGAGAAGGAGAACGTTTTTCCTCTGTTTTTTGTGTTTTCTGTTTTCTGTGAAAGATTACTTAGACTCTAAGTAACCTTAAGAAAATCCCAAGCCTTGGGGCACCAAAAACGTCCCCGAGGGCAAAATGGTCAAAATCCCCAGAATTCCCTCCTAATCTCACTAACTCCGAATATATCTGTAGCGTCTCAAATTTGCTAATAAGGCTTAGGGCCTTGATTAGCGTGCCTAGAGGGCAATAAGTGATTTGTTATGCTAATATGTGAATTTGCTGAGTATGTGATTATAAATGCATGTTAGGTGAATTAAATATGCATGTGGGACCTGTTTGGTTATTAGGGGCATATTTGTAATTTTAGTTCGCTGAGAGCATAAATGTGATTATTGTGATATATTTGTGATATATCCGTGTTGCACGATCCGAGACAGTCCTAGGGAGCGGTTTAGCTAGGAAGTCACAACGGGGTCGAATACCCGACTCAGGGCGAGTCGAGGGGTATTTTGGGCATTAGAAGTTTTATGGGGATGAAAATAAATATTTGGAGATATATTTTAAGTTAGAACGTTTAGGAGGGAATATCAAGAAAATTTACCATTTTGCCCTCGAGGACTTTTTTGGTACCCCGAGCATTTGAGGTAACCTTAGAGACTTAAGTTAAGAAAAACAAACTAAGGATATGTTCAGAAACTAAGGAACCGAGCCAAACCTCTTCTCTCTCTCACACACACATTTTCTCTAAGCCATACCAAGGGGAAACTTTGAAGATTAAGCTAGAAATTGGAGCTCTAAACTTTGGGATTAGCTCAGTTTCAATTTGTGGATTCAAGCAGAGGCTAAGGTTTTCAGCGAGGCTCGGACTAGGGGACTGTGCTCGGGACATCCCTGCTTGGAAAGCTTGGGACACAGGTAAGAAAACGGTTGTACCCGTAGAGCAGGGCGACGCCCTATAGTTTATGTTGCAGGGCATGACCCTATATGATTGTGTTGTAGGGCGTAGCCCCCATTGATTATGTTTACAGTTTATATGTGTTTAAGTATTTTTTTAGTTATGATATGTGTGCATATATGTTAATGAACGACAAGAGCCGGGAACGGCGAAGGCCGAGAACGACGAGGGTCGAGAACGGCAAGGCCGAGTACGACAAGGGGTCGGGAGTAGCGTTAAGCACGCCGAGTGCGAGTTTCCAAGGTGAGACCCCTATAGGATACCTGGGATATCCTCATGGTGTGTACCGGAACCCACTGCCTGGTAAAGCGCCTGGGACGGCATGTCCGTATGTGTTTAGCCTGTTGGCAGTTTTATTATAGGCTGGATGATAGATATGCGTATGTTATTTGCTGTGTGAAGTTTTCTAGCTGGGCTTCAGCTCACGGGTGCTCTATGGTGCAGGTAAGGGCAAGGGGAAAGTTAACCAACCAAGAGTACGGAGAGCGTGAAGTAACATGTACATGTTTTTCCTGCCTGGCTGCCACGGCCAGGGGTATTTTTGGGAGATGTTTGTATTAAACCTAATTTTGTCGTTTATTCGACTTTAATTATATTTTTGAGTTGTAAATATTTCTAAACAGTATTTTGGGATCCCAAATGTTTAACACTTTATAAAATTCCAATGGATGATTATATTTTTAAATTATGACTTTTGTTATGGTTTAGTTACACTTTCAACCTAAAACCTCGATTAGCGAGTTAATTGTGCGTTTTAAACTCAATTAGTAATTGCTCTAAGGAAGTAGGGCGTTACAACTTGGTATCAGAGCGAGCCAAGGTTTATGGTTCCTGGAGATTGACCAAACATGTACCCTCGCTGTCAGTGACAAGCTCGACTCAGGGTTGGTTGGTAATGATTGAATTATATGCTTGATTATGTGCTTAAATGCTCTGTTTGCCTGTTTATTTTATATAGAGCATAATGAATTAGTTAACATATGCATGATGCTAGGGCATGGCCCCTTTGAGTGTCGTATGCTATTTGTGTTTGTGGATTGCTGTTATGGTTGGATGATGTGAATTGGGAGGTTGTTTTGGATGTTGTTATCATGCCTGATGAGCGACGACGTTGATTGCAGGCATATTATTGAGAGGTTCAGGAAGCAGCATCCTCCCACCTTCGAGGGTGGACCAGACCCACTGCGGGCAGAGCAGTGGATGAATATGATTTCCTCCATCTTGGATTTTATGAGGGTGGTAGGGAACAAGAGGGTAGCCTGTGCCAGCTACAAGTTCAGAGAGGATGCCCGCATCTGGTGGGATGTAGTGATTCAGAGAAGGAATGTTGCAGTTATGACTTAGGAAGAGTTCAGAAATCTTCAATGAGAAATATTACGGTGTTGCAGTCCGAGCTGTGAAGTTTGATGAGTTTATCAACCTGACTCAGAACCAATTGACAGTTACTGAGTATGCTTTGAGATTTGACCGGTTGGCAAAGTTTGTGTCGGATTTAGAGCCGACTGATGTGGCAAGAAGAGATAGTTTTGTACGGGGGTTGAATGTTATGATCACCCTTGATGTGAAGATTACTTTGGATCCAGAGACTACTACATATGCTCAGGTAGTGGACAAGGCCCTTACAGCTGAGGGGGTCGGGGATCAGATTTGGAGAGAGGGCGCTGCTAGGCGGGATGCTAGGAGGACAGTGCCTCCTTTTATTGGATCCAGCTGGAGTAGTGGCCCCAATGATCAAAAGAGAAAGGCCCCATATTCTTTTGTTTCTCCTAGCTCGGATAGGAGGGCACGGGGTGCTTCTGGCGGCCATCAGGGCGGAGGTGACAGCTGGAGGAGTTTTGCAGTGTGTCCTCGATGCAGACAACGACATCAGAGAGAGTGCAGGATCAGGGCCTGCTTTATCTGTGGGAGTGTCAATCATCTGAAGAAGGACTTCCCATAAGCCAGGAAAGAGGAGCTAAAGCAGGGCGACAGTCTCGCTCCTGCCAAAGTGTTCATCTTGACTCAGACTGAGGTGGAGGCTAGCCCATCGGTTGTGACAGGTCAGATTTCTAGTGCTGATTCTTCTTATATTGCATTGATTGATTCAGGAGCTACCCATTCATTTGTGTCTACTAGAGTGATAAATCAGCTATGTAGACCTAGTGTTTTGTATGCTAGGGGTTTTCAGACTTTGTTTCCAACTAGAGAACTGGTAGTCTCTAGGAGACGGATTAGAGCATTGCCAGTAGAGATAGACGGTAGGGAATTAGTTGTGGATCTGATTGAGCTAGTGATGGATGACTTTGATATGATCCTAGTAAAGAATCGGCTATCGAAGTATGGGGTGACGATTGACTGCAAGCACATGATGGTGACTTTTGAACCAGAAGGGGAGGTACCCTTTGTATTTGTGGGGACAGTTAATGGGCCGTGGGTACCTATGATTTTAGCACTGAAGGCTAGAGACCTGATGCAGGAAGGTTGCATAGGATTCCTAGTGAACATTGTGGATACCTCTAGGGTTGTGTCGGTTGAACCGAGTGAGACTAGATTGGTATGTGAGTTTCCAGACTTATTTCCAGCAGACTTGCCAGGGTTGCCGCCGCAGTGGGGGATTAAGTTTGTTATAGAGTTGGAGCCAAGAGCGGAGCCAGTATCTAGGACTCCTTACAGAATGGCTCCGGTAGAGTTGAAGGAGTTGAAGATTCAGTTGTAGGAGTTATTGGATTTGGGGTTCATCAGACCGAGTTCCTCTCCATGGGGTGCTCCAGTATTGTTTGTCAAGAAGAAGGATAGATCCCTTAGGATGTCTATTGACTACAGGGAGCTGAATAAGTTGACAATTAAGAACAAGTACCTATTACCTAGGATCGACGATTTATTTGACCAGCTACAAGGAAATACATTGTTTTCTAAGATTGATCTCTGGTCAGGTTACCATCAACTAAGGATTAAGGAAGAGGACATACCAAAGATCGCTTTCCACACGAGATATGAACATTATGAATTCCTGGTTATGTCCTTTGGATTAACCAATGCCCCAGCAGCTTTTATGGACATGATGAATAAGGTTTTCAAGGACTACCTGGACAAGTTTTTGATACTGTTTATAGACGGCATTCTGGTGTACTCTCAGTCAGAGATAAAGCATGACCAGCATTTATGTTTGGTATTGCAGCGGTTGAGAAAGCATAGGTTATATGCTAAGTTCAGCAAGTGCGAGTTTTGGCAATCGCAAGTCATGTTTCTGGGCCATATTGTCAGTAAGGAGGGGATTCTAGTCGACCAAAGTAAGATTGAGGCAGTGAGAGATTGGCCTAGACCGAGCAGCGTTCCTGAAGTTAGGAGTTTTCTGGGATTGGCAGGGTATTACCGGTAGTTTGTTGAGGGGTTCTGCAGAATAGCTACACCGTTGACTGAGTTGACGAGAAAGAAGACTAAGTATGTTTGGACAGACCGGTGTGAGAACGATTTCAAGGAATTGAAGCGGCGACTGATTACCGCTCCAGTGTTGAGTCTGCCGACAGACAATGAGAAGTTCGTGGTTTACTGTGATGCTTCCAGACAGGGTTTAGGGTGTGTACTGATGCAAGCTGGAAAGGTGATAGCCTATGCATCAAGACAGTTAAAGGAGTATGAGCAGAGATATCCCTCGCATGATTTGGAGTTGGCAGCGGTGGTATTTGCACTTAAGGTTTAAAGACATTATCTGTATGGTGAGAAGTGCAAGATATACACCGACCAAGAGTTTGAAGTACTTCTTTACTCAGAAGGATATGAATATACGCCAGAGATGGTGGCTGGAATTGGTAAAGGATTATGATTGTGATATCCTATACCATCTTGGGAAGGCTAATGTAGTGGCTGATGCATTGAGTCGGAAGGGCCTAGGACAGTTGTTCAGTTCGAGACTGATATTTGATAAGTTAGCCGAGGAGATGACTAGAGCGGGTATAGAGTTGGTGGTTGGTCGGTTAGCCAACATCACTCTTCAGTCTTCACTTCTTGAGAGGATTAAGGAGGCGCAGGGGAAGGATTCCCAGTTGAGAGGGCACAGAGAGAGTGTCTTAGTCAGAGCGGCTAAGGACTTTTCTATCTCGGAGATGGGATTACTGAAGTATGAGGATCGGATCTATGTTCCGATGGATTTTGGTATCCAGCGAGAGATCTTGGATGAATCTCATACCACTCCTTATTCTTTACATCTAGGTACGACGAAGATGTACCGAGATTTGAGAGCCTTGTATTGGTGGTCGGGAATGAAGAGGGACGTGGTGGATTATGTGGCAAAGTGCTTAACTTGTCAGCAGGTAAAAGCTGAACATCAGAGGCACCAAGGTTATTGCAGCCTCTAGGGATTCCAGAGTGGAAGTGGGAAGATATCACCATGGACTTCGTGGTTGGTTTGCCAAAGACTGTGGGACAGCATGATTCGGTGTGGGTGATTGTTGATAGGTATACCAAATCCACCAACTTTTTACCTGTCAGGATGACTTATACTGTGGAGCAGTATGCCGAGTTGTATGTGAAGGAAATTGTTTGACTTCATTGGGGATCCGAGGTCGATAGTATCCGACAGAGACCCCACCTTCTCCTCCAAGTTTTGCAGAGTCTGTAGAAGGCTATGGGTACACAGTTGCGGTTTAGTACCGCTTATCATCCTCGGACAGATGGATAGTCTGAGAGGACAATTCAAATATTGGAAGACATGTTACGAGCCTGTGTGCTGGATTTTGGGGGATCTTGGAGTAAGTATCTCCCTTTGATTGAGTTTTCGTACAATAACAGTTATCAGACGACTATCGGAGTGGCTCCGTACGAGATTCTATATGGGAGGAAGTGCAGGTCACCTATCCATTGGGATGAGATGGGTGAGAGGAGATACTTGGGTCCTGAGATGGTTCAAAGGACCAATGAGGCAATTGAAAAGATTAGAGCTCGAAAGCTCGCCTCCCAGAGTCGCCAGAAGAGTTACTTGGACTTGAAACACAGGAGCGTAGAGTTTCAGGTTGGTGACCATGTGTTCCTTAGGGTTTCACCTTTGAGAGGAGTGAAACTGTTTGGTGTTCGGGGTAAGCTAAGCCCTAGGTTTGTTGGCCCCTTTGAGATTCTGGAATGGGTTGGAGAGGTAGCTTACAGATTGGCGATGCCTCCAGCCTTATAAGGGGTTCATGATGTTTTTCACGTGTCCATGCTCCGGAAGTATGTATCAGATTTGATGCATGTACTGAGTTATGAGAATTTGGAGTTAGACCAAGATCTATCATATGAGGAGAAGCCGATTTAGATTCTCGACTGGAAGGATAAAGTCTTGCGGAGGAAGACCATCGCCTTGGTGAAAGTGTTGTGGAGGAACAACAAGGTTGAGGAGGCAACGTGGGAACTTGAATTAGATATGCGGGAGCGGTATCCCGAGTTGTTCAGGTAATTTCGAGGATGAAATTTCTGTAAGGAGGGGATAGTTATAGCGTCCCAAATTTGCTAATAAGGCTTAGGGCCTTGATTAGCGTGTTTGGAGGGCAATAAGTAATTTTTTAAGCTAATATGTGAATTTGCTGAGTATGTGATTAGAAATGCATGTTTAGGTGAATTAAATATGCATGTGGGCCTTATTTGGTTATTAGGGGCATATTTGTAATTTTAGCTCGCTGAGAGCATAAATGTGATTATTGTGATATATTTGTGATATATCTGTGTTGCACGATCCGAGACAGTCCTAGGGAGTGGTTTAGCTAGGAAGTCACAACGGGGTCGAATACCTAACTCAAGGCGATTCGAGGGGTATTTCAGGCATTAGACATTTTATGGGGTTATCGGGTTATGAAAATAAATATTTGGAGATATATTTGAAGTTAGAACGTTTAGGAGGGAATATCGGGGAAATTTACCACTTTGCCCTCGGGGACGTTTTTGGTACCCCGAGCATTTGAGGTAGCCTTAGAGACTTAAGTTAAGAAAAACAAACTAAGGATATGTTCAGAAACTAAGGAACTGACCCAAATCTCTTCTCCCTCTCTCTCATTTTCTCTAAGCCATACCAAGGGGAAACTTTGAAGATTAAACTAGGAATTGGATCTCTAAACTTGGGGATTAGCTTAGTTTCAATTTGTGGATTCAAGCAGAGGCTAAGGTTTTTAGCAAGGCTCAGACTAGGGGACTGTGCTCGGGACATCGATGCTTGGAAAGATCGAGACACAGGTAAGAAAACTGTTGTACCCGTAGAGCAGGGCGAGGCCCTATAGTTTATGTTGCAGGGCACAAACCTATATGATTGTGTTGCAGGGCATAGCCCCCATTGATTATGTTTATATGTGTTTAAGTATTTTTTTAGTTATGATATGTGTGCATATATGTTAATGAACGGCAAGAGCCGGGAACGGCGAGGGCCGGGAACGACAAGGCCGAGTACGGCAAGGGGCCGGGACCAGCGTTAAGCACGCGGAGTGCGAGTTTCCAGGGTGAGATCCCTATAGGATACGTGAATATCCTCACGGTGTGGATTGCGAACCCAGAGCCTGGTAAAGCGCCTGGGACGGTATGGTCGTATGTGTTTAGCCTGTTGGCAGTTTTATTATAGGTTGAATGATAGATATGCATATGTTATTTGCTTGTGTGGAGTTTTCTTGCTGGGCTTCGGCTCGCAGGTGCTCTATGGTGTAGGTAAGGGTAAGGGGAAAGTTGACCAACAATGAGTACGGAGAGCGAGAAGCGACGTGTACATGTTTGGCTTGCCTAGCTGCCACGACCAGGTGTATTTTTGGGAGATGTTTGTATTAAACCTAATTTTGTCGTTTAGTCGACTTTAACTATATTTTTGAGTTGTAAATATTTCTAAACAGTATTTTGGGATCCCAAATGTTTAATGCTTTATAAAATTCCAATGGATGATTATATTTTCAAATTATATGACTTTTGTTATGGTTTAGTTACACTTTCAACCTAAAACCTCGATTAGAGAGTTAATTGCACGTTTTAAAATCATTTAGTAACGACTCTAAGGAAGTAGGGCATTACAATATCCTCGAATATTTATTCCTGTTACTTGATAACCTAATAATGAACTAGATACCCAAAATACCCCTTGACTCACCCCAAGTCGGGTATTAGGTCTCGTTGTGCTTTCTCGCTAACTTGCTCCCTAGGATCGTCTCATGCCGAGTAACCCAAATATATCCACATAATAATGTGGTCCCACTCATATATCACATATATGCATATATATTCCAAATATACCCATAACATGCCAAATTACAAAAATTGCCCTTCTAAAGAGAAACAGACTCGCATGCATATTTAATACACCTACAGATGCATATTTAGTCATATTATCATATAACTCACATAATCACATACTTACACACATATATATCACATAAACATAAAATTTCCATCCTGGCCCCTAATCAAGGCCCTAAGCCTTATTAGGTAATTTGGGACGTTATAGCTATCCCCTCCTTACAGAAATTATTGTCCTCAAAATTTTACCTAAACAACTCAGGATACTGATTCTGCATATCCGCCTCCAGCTTCCAGGTCGCTTCCTCGGCCTTGATGTTCCTCCATAATACCTTAACTGAAGGTATAGTCTTGTTCCTCAGGACCTTGTCCTTCCAGTCTAAAATCTTAACTGGCTGCTCCTCATAAGACGAATCTGCCTCCAGTTCCAGATCCTCGTAACTCAATATAGGAGTCTTATCTGACACATTCTTCCTCAGCATGGAAATATGAAATACGTTGTGCACACTAGACAGTGCAGGGGCTAAGGCCAACCTATAGGCCACTTGTTCGATCCTCTTCAGGATCTCAAATGGTTCAACAAACCTAGGGCTCAACTTGCCCTTCTTCCCAAATCTCTTCACCCCTCTCAGAGGTGAAACCCTAAGGAAGACATAGTCTTCCCCTTGGAACTCCATGTTCCTCCACTTTGGGTCTGAATAACTCTTCTGTCTACTCTTAGACATGAGCATCCAGACTCTAATCTTTTCAATAGCCTCAGTGGTCCTCTAAACTGCCTCAGGACCCAAATATTTCCTCTCACCCATCTCATCTCAGTGAATGGGTGATCTACACTTCCTACCATACAACATCTTATAAGATGCCACTCCAGTAGTTGACTGGTAGCTGTTATTATAGGAAAACTCTATCAGAGGAAAATATTTACTCCAGGACCCTTCAAAGTCCAATACACATGCTCTCAGTATGTCCTCCTGTATCTGGATAGTCCTCTCAGACTGACCATCGGTTTGAGGATGATAAGTTGTACTGAACTTCAGCTGTGTACCCATCGCCCTCTGCAAAATTCCCCAAAACTTGAAAGTAAAGATAGGGTCCCTATCAGACATGATAGACCTCAGAGTCCCATGAAGGCGAACTATCTCTCTCACATAGATATCTGCATACTGGTCAACCGCATAATTTGTCCTCATTGGTAGAAAGTGAGCTGATTTCGTATGCCGATCCATGATGACTGAAACTGAATCGTGTCGGCTCATTGTCTTGGGCAATCCTACCACGAAATCCATCATGATGTCCTCTCACTACCACTATGGGATATCCAGAGGCTGCAACAGCCCTGCTGGTCTCTGATGCTCTACCTTAACCTAGTGACAGGTCATACACCTTGCCACGTACTCAATCACGTCCCTCCTCATCCCAGGCCACCAATATAAAACTTTCAGATCCTGGTACATCTTCGTGGTGCTTGGATGTAGAGAATAAGGGGTAGTATGGGACTCATCCAAAATCTCCCATCTGGTCCCAGTGTTCATCGGAACCTAGATCCGATCCTTGTATCTCAATAATCCCATGTCTGACACTGTATAGTCCTTAGCTACTCCAGCTAGGACATCCCCTCTGATTTTTCCCAACTGTGGGTCACTCAACTATTTCTCTTGATCTTCTCTTGAAGATTAGACTGAAGCGTAATGTTGGCCAACTGGCCCATCAATAACTTTATTCCAGCTCTGGTCATATCCTCTACTAACTCTCTGGATATCTATCTCGCATTGTACCACTGCTGCAAGTTCCAGATCATGTGTGGGGTACCTCTGCTCATACTCTTTCAGCAGATGTGATGCATAGACAATCATTTTTCATGTCTGCATAAGGACACAACCTAGGCCCTGCCTCGAGGTGTCATAATAAACCAAAAAATTGTCCTGATCTGTAGGAAGACTCAGAACTGGAGCGGTGATCCAATTCTTCTTCATTCTCTGGAAGCTCTGTCAGTGGTGATGCAAACTTGGAAAAACCCTCCACAGAGTGTCTGTAATATCTTGTCAACCTCAAGAAACTTCTAATCTCTGAAGCATTCTTTGGTCTTGGCCAATCTATGACTGCCTCAACCTTCGCTCGATCCACCATAATTCCATCCTTACTGACTATGTGACCTAGAAAGTCACTTGTGGCAACCCAAAACTTGCACTTCTTGAATTTCGAATACAACTTGTGCTCCCTCAATCTTTGTAGTACCAATCTGAGATGCTACTTGTGCCTTGTCTCTGATTGAGAGTATACCAATATATCATCGATAAAGACGATCACAAACTGGTCCAGGTATTCTTTAAACACCCTGTTCATCAAACCCATAAAAGTTGCTAAAACATTAGTCAATCCAAATGACATCACCAAAAACTCATAATGCTCGTACCTGGTGCAAAAAGCTGTCTTCGGTGTATCCTCCTCCCTGATTCCCAGCTGGTTATAACCAGATTGAAGATCTATCTTCGAGAATAAGGTCCTACACTATAATTTATCAAACATATCATCAATCCTTGGTAGTGGATACCTACTCTTGATAGTCAACTTGTTCAATTCTCTATAATCGATACACATCCTCAAAGAACTATCTTTGCTCTTTACAAAGAGAACTGGTGCGCCCTCATGGTGAAAAACTGGGCCTGATAAAATCCAAATCTAGTAATTACTGTAACTAAATCTTTAGTTCCTTCAGCTCCGCTGGAGCCATCCTATAAGGTGCCCTAGACACTAGCTTTGTCCCTGGCGCCAGTTCAGTCACAAACTCTATCTCCCTGTGTGGAGGTAACCCTGGTAGATCATCTGGAAACACATCCAAAAACTCACAGAATAAATTTGGTCTATCTTGGTCCCACTAGCACGACCTGTGTGGTATCCACCACGCTAGCTAAGAATCCTATGCAACCTCCCTGCAATAGGTCTCTAGCTCTAAGTATTGATATCAAAGGTATACAGGGTCCATGCACAGTGCCAACAAATACAGAGGGATCCTCAACCTCAGGCTCAAAGGTTACCATCTTCGTCTTGCAATCTATCGGTGCTCCATACTTGGCTAACCATTCCATACCCAAGTTCATATCAAAGTCAGTCATGACTAGCTCAATCAAATCAATTGACACTCTCTACCATCCACTGTCACTGGTAATGATCTGAATCATCTCTTAAGAAGTTACTACTTTCCCCAGTAGGCGATAGGGTTCTGAATTCTCATCACAACATAATTACGTAGTCTACATACTAAGTCTATACCTCTACCAGATGCAACAAAACAAACAAATAAAAACATGGCACCAGAACCAATCAACATAACATAAGAATCATAATTAGGAGGCTGACCTGTCACTATTGAGGGACCTACCTCAGCCTCTGACTGCGTTAGAGCGAACATTCGAGCTGGAGTCAAGCTGCCCGCCCCCTTAGATTCTTTCTTCCTCATCCTTGGGAATCCCACCTGAGGTGCCCAATCATCCCACATAAGAAACATGCCCTTGCTTGGCTCTCTCCCAGATGGCGCCTTCTGCACCGAGCGCATTCTAGGTAAAGTTTCTAATCCTCATTGTCTCCCTGCTGACCTATCTGAGCGTTTCGGAACCCCACTTCTAGCTCAGGGGTATTGAATATATTAGTAACCTTTCCTTTCTAATCACTGGGGCCTCCACCCCTGCCTAATCATATAAATGAGGGCATCACTGCCTCAGCTCCGCGCTCTCCGGCGCTCTTCCTCCATATCTCGTTTCCTATGCCCTCAACGACAAGGGCCCTCCCTACCACTTAAGCATAGGTAGAGATCTCATGTACTGAGGCTATCCTAACACCCTGCGTTATCCCAGAATTCAATCCTCGGATAAATTGCTCTTTCTGAGCCACGTCCGTGGGTACCATATCAAAAGCAAACCTGGCTAACCCATCAAACTTGTTAACATATTATGTTACTATAACGACCCAAAATTACTAATAAGGCTTAAGGGCCTTGATTAGTGTGCTGGGAGGGAAAAATTGATATATGTGTGATTTAATGGTTTAATGCATGATTATGTGGCATGCATGATTAATATGATTATATGATTATGTGACATGCATGTTTGTGAGTATTATATATGCATGTGGGGCCTTTATAGCTTATAAGGGCATATTTGTAATTTTGGCCCATTGAGAGCATAAATGTGATTATATGTGATCAATTATTCAGACCACATTATTATGTGGATATATTAGCAGCATATGGCTTGAGACAGTCCTAGAGAGCAGATTGGCAAAATAGTCACAACGGGATTTAATACCCGGCTCGGGGGAGCCTGAGGGTATTTGGAAGAGAATTTAGACAATAATTTGGGAATTATTAGAGACTGAATAAATAAATGGTAATTAATTGGATGATGAGATTAATTGGTAAATATTAAGAACATTTGAGGAATTAGCGGGAATTGGGGGAAAATGACTATTTTACCCTTAGAATAATTAAAGGATTAAGTATGATAGGAGTGGCATAATGGTCATTTGTTAGGCAGGGGATAAGCTTATTAATCCTTAGGATATGCTCAGAAACTTAGGGAAAATAGAGGAAACCAGAAGCTGAAGGAAAGCTATTGAACACTCTCTCCCTCTCTTCATCTCACGATTTCACTCTCTTTCACTCTTGAAGGAGTTGAAGCTTTGATACTTGAAGAATTAAAGGAGCATAGGCTGGGGAATTTAGCTGGAATCTGAAGGGAAAAAACGGGAAGAAAAGGGGTAGAAGCTTGGGCTTGAAGTTGGGATTTTGAAGGGAATTTAGATGAGTTGAAGTTGTGGAAACCATAGGGTTTAGTTGGAATTTAAGCTCAAGGCTTGAAGGTTATAGCTTGGGATTGAGGTAAGTTTTTACCACTGATCATGTTAAAGAATTATGGTATTTCAGTAGAATTAGACTAGGTTTTTGGGTGATTATGGCTGATGAATTGGGATAGTGATTTTGGTATAGTTGCAAAGGTTTTGGTGTCTAAAAATGTGTGATTTAATCTTGAATTTGTAGCTAGCTTGGTGTTGAGTAAGGGAGGTTTACTAGGGGAAATTCTGGGGAGAGTTAGCCGGGAGAATCAAGTGAAAAACCTAGATTTTCATGGTTCGAAGGAGGCGCCCCGCGACTTAACCCTAGGGCGCCACGGCACGTGTGGCCTTCTGGCCCTGGGATGCTCTCTGAGATGGGGTGTGCCACGACCCACTAAGCCAAGTTGTGGCCTGCCTCCCCTTTGGCATGGATCCTTGCTCTCTGACTTGGAGGCAAGTCGCGATCCACTAAGCCAGATCGCGACCCGCCTAGGGATTTTAGCCTTATAATGGTTTCTAGAATTGGTAAGGCTCAGGGGTTTGAACCTAGGCGCTCGGGACAATTTCTACTACCCGGTTTAGTAGAAATTGAGGTCTCGGAGGCTAGTTTTTGTCTCCTAAGTATTTATTTGGATTGGAAGTTAACAATTACCCATTGGACATTATGACTAGGTTTTTCGCCAAGGCTTGGGACTGAGGATCGTGCTCGAGACCATTCCATTATCTTTGTTCAAAATTAAAGGTAAGAAAACTTCACCCTTGAGTGGTTGTAACGGGACTGAGTTTCCCAATACTTGAACATGTTTATTGTATGGCTAAATGAATTATTTGGCATATGAAAATGAATGGCCTAAGAGAGCTGGGGGCTGATAATTTGCGCACAGGACGTGGCTTGGCCACTGTGAGTCAGGGTTAGCCAGATAAACACTAGACTCGACCTAAGCGAGACAGATTCAGTGGATTAAACAGAGGGTGCGCCTAAGGGCATCGACCCTGAGTATTGCATATTGATTGAGATTAATTGTTGAATATAAATGTTTACTGTTGTTTGCTTGATGCTATGGCTTGTTGAATATTTGGTTAACTTTCTTGTAATTAATTATTTATCGTCATTGATTATGTATTATTGCTATGGTTTTCTTGTTGGGCCTTGGCTCACGGGTGCTACATGGTGCAGGTAAATGCAAGGGTAAGTTGGACCAACCATGAGTTGGAGAGCTATGGGGGCGAGGTGTACATTGTCAGCTGCTCGTCCACCACGGTCGAGGGAAAGTACAGGGACAGAAGCCTAAATATTATATTTTGCCATTAGAGTGGCCACTGATTGTATATAACTTTTGAGAGTTTGTAAATTTTCTTTTAAACCCTATTTTTGGGATCTTATGTACAAAACATCTATTTTAATGAAAATTAACCGTTTACAATCAAAATATTTTAACCCTAATCTGATTATGACTTTAGGATCACATTTTTCTTCAAATGACTTGATTAGCAAGTCTTGCACTATTTTAAATACATAGTGGAATAGTCTTGGTTATCCAGGGCGTTACAACTTGGTATCAGAGCGGTCTAGGTTTAAGGGTTCCTGAAGACTAGCTGGACATGTACACTCGCTGCTAAAGATAAGCTCGACTCAGGTTTTGGTAATTGTATACATATGATTATATGTTTAAGTGCTTGAATGAAATATAAATGCTTTACTACATGATTAATATGGAGCATGAGATACTAATAGGGCCTGACCCTTGACTACTATGTGATGATATTGAGGCATGATTATTAGAATTGCTATTGCGTGTGAGTGAATATTTGAATGATTATTTGCATCTTGATTTCTTGTGGTTGTTTAAGTTCCAACGGTCGATCATGGAAAGATTGTTACCCTGTCATCATTGTTTGACCGCCAAGTCATTGATTGTAGATAGACTTGGATAACTATGCATCTAAGGCGATCTATACGACTAGCCGGTACAGGGTCTGAGGCTAGAGATGTTGACCAAGGCCAGAACCCTCCGCCAGTCCCTGAGAACTGGCAGCAGATACTTGCAGACATGCAAGCTCGGTTACAGAGTCAGGTAGAGCATATCCTTCTTTTGAGACAACAGGCTTCGTCAGGGAGTGTTGCACCTATTTTGCCACCTGTTGTGGCACCATTTGTACAGACACCTGAGGTTGGGAACTGGTGGGAGCCACTATATGAGCGGTTCAGGAGACAACATCTTACAACCTTTGAGGGAGGACCAGATCCACTGAAGGCCAAATAGTGGATGAGTATGATTACTTTTATCCTGGATTTCATGAGGGTGGAAGGTAATGATAGGGTGGCCTGTGCCACCTATATGCTGAGGGAGGATGACCGTATCTTGTGGGAAGTGGCATCACAGACCAGGGATGTTTCTACTCTTAGTTGGGATGGGTTCAGAGACTTGTTCAGCCAGAAATACTATAACGTTGTTGTCAGGGCAGCGAAAGTGAATGAGTTCATGGGGTTAGTGCATGGCAATATGGCAGTCATAGAGTATGCCCTGAAGTTTGATAAACTTGCAAAGTTTGCACCAGATCTAGTGCCTACAGATGCAACCAGACAAGATAAATTTATTAGAGGGCTTAATGCTATAATAGCCTGAGATGTGAGAATTACAACAGTACCTGGGGGGACGACTTATTCCCAGGCTGCTGAGAAGGCTCTTACCATTGAGGAGGCAGAGAATAAGATCTGGAGGGAGAGCGCTACGAGATGGGAGGTTTGTAGGGTGTTGCCTCCATATTCAGGGTTTGGTAAGGGCAAAGGCCCTAGTGATCTGAAGAGGAAGACCCCTGACACTTCGATCGCTGTTGGTCCTGATAGGAGGGGTCAGGGAGCTTAGGGTGGCTGCCAGGGAGGAGATGAGACATGGAGAAGTTACCCAAAGTGCACGAGGTACAGAAGATGCCATCCGGGAAAATGTCGGGCAAAGGCTTGTTATGTGTGTGGGGTGGTGGGACACCTCAAGAAAGACTGCCCAACAGTGAAGAAAGAAGAAGCAGGGAAGGTGGACAACTTGACTCCAGCACAAGTGTTCACCTTGACGCAGGCAGAGGCCGAGGCTAGTCCCTCAGTGGTGACAGGTCAGCTTTCCAGCGCTGGCTCTCCTTTTACTATATTGATTGACTCGGATGCTACACATTTGTTTGTTTCTAGTAAGGTAATTGATAGATTGTGTAGACCTAGTGAGTATTATACTGCGGGGTTTAGGACTATACTACCTACAGGGGAACTGGTGGTGTCTATGAGATGGATTAGGGCACTACCAGTGATGGTTGATGGTAGGGAGCTATAAGTAACTTGATTGAGTTAGGTATGGAGGATTTTGACATGATTCTTGGGATGGATTGACTGGTTAGATATAGGGCTACCATTGATTGCAGGAAGAAGATGGTGACCTTTGAGCCTGAGGGAGAGGATCCCTTTGTTTTTGTGGGTGCGGTGCATGGACCCCGCATACCCATGATATCAGCATTGAGAGCTAGAGACCTATTATAGGGAGGTTGTATAGGTTTCCTAGCTAGTGTGGTGAATACTACTAGAGTTTTGCCAGCAGGGCCGCGAGAGACCAGATTAGTTCGTGGGTTCTTGGATGTGTTCCCTGAAGATTTACTAGAGCTGCCACCGCATAGGGAGATTGAGTTCATCATTGAGTTAGCGCCAGGAATGGAGCCAGTGTTGAGGGCACCATACAGGATGGCTTTGGCGGAATTGAAAGAATTTAAGATACAGTTGTAGGAGCTTCTTGATTTGGGGTTTATCAGGCCTAGCTACTCACCATGGGGTGCTCCAGTTTGGTTTGTGAAGAAGAAGGACGAGACGCTGAGGATGTGTATCGACTACAGGGAACTGAACAAGTTGACCATCAAGAATAAGTACCCCTTACCAAGGATCGATGACTTGTTTGATCAGCTGCAGGGAAAGACGGTGTTCTCGAAGATTGATCTTCGATCTGGTTATCATCAACTGAGGATCAAGGACTTAGAGGGAATTTTGAGTTTCTGGTCATGTCGTTTGGTTTGACCAATGCCCTAGCAGCATTCATGGACTTGATGAACATGGTTTTCAAAGACTTCTTGGATTAGTTTGTGATTGTCTTCATCGATGACATCCTAGTGTACTCCAGTTCAGAGGCAGAGCATGAACAACACCTCCGACAGGTCTTGCAGAGGTTGAGAGAGCACCGGTTGTATGCCAAAATTAAGAAGGGTGAGTTTTGGCTACCAGAAGTGACATTCCTTGGACATATTGTTGGTGTTGGTGAGGATGGGATTAAGGTGGAGGCAGTGAGAGATTGGCCGAGACCAAGGAATGCCTCTGAGGTTAGGAGCTTCATTGGGTTAGCAGGTTATTACAGACGGTTTTTGGAAGGGTTCTCGAAGATTGTAGCACCGATGAAAGATTTGACACGAAAGAATCTGAAGTTCATCTCGTTAGACAAGAGTGAGAATAGCTTCCACGAATTGAAGCGACGGCTTATTACGACACCTATGTTGAGTCTTCCTTCGAAGGAAGGAAAGTTTGTGGTATATTGTGACACATCGAGACTGGGATTGGGCTGTGTGTTGATGCAGAATGAGAATGTTATCACTTATGCATCATGACAGTTGAAGGAATATGAGCAGTGGTACCCTACCGATGATCTGGAATCGGCAGCGGTGGTATTCGCACTAAAGGTGTGGCAATATTATCTGTATGGAGAGAAGTGTGAGATATACACCGATCATAAGAATTTGAAGTATTTCTTCACCCAGAAGGTTCTGAACGTGAGGCAGAGGCGTTGGCTGGAGTTGGTGAAGGATTATGATTGTGATATCCTTTACCACCCAGGAAAAGCCAACGCAGTGGCAGATGCGTTGAGCCGGAGGGGCCCGAGACAGTTGTTTAGCTCTACTCAGATATCGAGAGAATTGGCAGAGGAGTTTTCAAGAGCGAGAATAGAACTAGTTGTGGACCAGTTGGCCAATATTACCTTACATTCGACCCTGTTAGAGCAGATTAAAGAGGGTCAAATGGTTGATGCACAATTACAGGAAGTTAGAGGCAATGTCTTAGCGGGAGTGGCTAAGGACTATTCCATTTCTGAGATTGGCTTGCTAAAGTATAAGGGTCAGATCTGTGTTTTGGCTGATATGGGGATTAGACGTGAGATATTAGATGAATCCCATACTACGTCGTACTCACTCCATCAAGGCACCACCAAGATGTATCAGGATCTACGGACATTGAATTGGTGACCTGGGATGAAGAAGGATGTGGTGGAGTACGTGGCCAGGTGTTTGACCTATCAGTAGGTGAAGGCTGAACATCAGCAGCCAGTGGGATTGCTACAGCCTTTGGGTATTCCCAAGTGGAAATGGGAAGACATTACTATAGATTTTGTAGGGGGGTTACCCAGGACAGTGGGGCTGCATGACTCGGTGTGGGTGATAGTGGACAGATACACCAAGTCAGCTCACTTTCTGCCAGTGAAGTTGACTTATATTGTAGATCAATATGCGGAGTTGTATGTGAGGGAGATTGTGTGTCTCCATGGGGTTCCCAAGTCTATAGTATCAGACCCGGATCCTATCTATACCTCCAAGTTTTGGGGTGGATTGCAGAAGGCTATGGGGACTCAGTTGAAGTTCAGTACGGCTTTTCATCCTCAGATTGATGGATAGTCTAAGAGAACGATTCAGGTATTGGAGGACATGCTCAGAGTGTGTGTGATAGACTTCGAGGGGTCTTGGAGTAAGTATCTCCCATTGATTGAGTTTTTGTATAACAACAGTTATCAATCAACGACTGGAGTATCTCCATACGAGATGTTATATGGGAGGAGGTGTAGATTGCCCATTCATTGGGGTGAGATGGGTGAGAGGAAGTATTTGGGATCGGACATAGTTCAGAAGACTAACGAGGCTATCGAGAAGATCCAAGCTCGAATGCTCGCTTCACAGAGCAGACAGAAAAGCTACGCTGATTCTAAGCGTAGGAACATGGAGTTCCAAGTGGGGGACCACGTGTTTCTACGAGTCTCACCACTGTGAGGGGTGAAAAGGTTTGGGAAAAGGGCAAGATGAGCCCTAGATTTATTGGACCTTTTGAGATTTTGGAAAGGATCGGGCAGGTGGCCTATAGATTGGCACTGCCACCGTCGTTGCCGGGAGTTCATGATGTATTCCACATTTCTATGCTTCGGAAGTACGTCTCAGATACGACTCATGTGTTGAAGTATGAGGCCTTGGAATTGCAGACAGATTTGTCTTATGAGGAACGACCGGTTCATGTCTTAGACAGGAAATACAAGGTTCTACGGAACAAGACAATTCCTCTAGTCAAAGTGTTATGGATGAATAGCAGGGTTGAGGAAGCGACATGGGAGCTTGAGTCAGCGATGCGAGATCAGTATCCCAAGTTATTCAGGTAAATTTCGAGGACGAAATCCTTAGTAGGAGGGGATAGTTGTAACCATTAATTGGTATATGTGTGATTTAATGGTTTATTGCATGATTAATATGATTATGTGACATGCATGTTTGTGAGTATTAGATATGCATGTGGGCCCTTTATAGCTTATAAGGGCGTATTTGTAATTTTGGCCCGTTGAGGGCATAAATGTGATTATATGTGATAAGTTGTTGAGACCACAATATTATGTGGATATATTAGCAGCATATGGCTCGAGATGGTCCTAGTGAGCGGATTGGCGAAATAGTCACAACGAGATTTAATACCCGGCTCGGGGGAGCCTGGGGGTATTTGGAAGGGAATTTAGAGAATAATTTGGGAATTATTAGAGACTTATTTGGAAGGGAATTTAGAGAATAATTTGAGAATTATTAGAGACTGAATAAACAAATAGTAATTAATTGGATGATAGGATTAATTGGTAAATATTAGGAACATTTGAGGAATCAGCGGAAAATGGGGGAAAATGACTATTTTACCCTTAGAATAATTAAAGGATTAAGTATGATAGAAGGGACATAATGGTCATTTTTTAGGCAGGGGATAAGCTTAGCACTCCTTAGGATATACTCAGAAACTTAGGGAAAAATAGAGGAAACCAGAAGTTGAAGGAAAGCTTTTGAACACTCTCTCCCTATCTTCATCTCACGATTTTACTCTCTTTCACTCTTGAAGGAATGGAAGCTTTGATACTTGGAGAATTGAAGGAGCATAGGCTGGGGAATTGAGCTGGAAACTGGAGGGAAAACATAGGAAGAAAAGGGGCAGAAGCTTGGGCTTGAAGCTAGGATTTTTAAGGGAATTTAGATGAGTTGAAGCTGTGGAAACCAGAGGGTTTAGTTGGAATTTAAGCTCAAGGATTGGAGGTTGTAGCTTGGGAAGATTCAACCACAATTGAGGTAAGTTTTTACCACTGATCATGTTAAAGAATTATGGTATTTGAGTAGAATTAGATTGGGTTTTTGGGTGATTATCGCTGATGAATTGGGATAGTAATTTTGGTATAGTTGCAAAGGTTTTGGTGTCTAAAAATGTGTAATTTAATCTTGAATTCGTAGCTAGCATGGTGTTGAGTTAGGGAGGTTTATTAGGGGAAATTTTGGGGAGAGTTGGTTGGGAGAAGCATGTGAAAAACCCATATTTTCTAGGTTCGAAGGGGGCGCGCCGCGACCCAACCCTGGGGCGCCGCAGCGCATGTGCCTTCTGGCCCTGGGATGCTCTCTGAGATGGGGGCGCGCTGCGATCCACTAAGCCAAGTCGCAGCCCGCCTCCCCTTTGGTGTGGGTCCTTGCTCTCTGACTTGGGGGCAAGTCACGACCCGCCTAGGGATTTTAGCCTTAAAATGGTTTATAGAATTGATAAGGCTCGGGGGTTCGAACCTAGGTGCTCGGGACAATTTCTGCTACTCGGTTTAGTAGAAATTGCGGTCCCGGAGGGTATTTTCTATCTCCTAAGTATTTATTTGGATTGGAAGTTAACAATTTCCCATTGGACATTGTGACTAGGTTTATCGCCAAGGCTCGGGACTGAGGATCGTGCTCGGGACCATTCCATTATCTCTGTTCGAAATTAAAGGTTAGAAAACTGCACCCTTGAGTGGTTGTAACGAGACTAAATTTCCCAATACTTGAACATGTTTATTGTATGGCTAAATGAATTATTTGGCATGTGAAAATGAACAGCCTAAGAGAGTCGGGGGTTGATAATTTGTGCACAGGACGTGGCTTTTCCACTATGAGCCGGGGTTAGCTTGATAAACACTGGACTCGACCTAAGAGAGCCAGAGTCAGTGGATTAAACAGAGGGTACGACCTAAGGGCGTCGACCTTGAGTGTTGCATATTGATTGAGATGAATTGTTGGATATAAATGTTTACTGTTGTTAGCTTGATGCTATGGCTTGTTGAATATTTAGTTAACTGTCTTGTGAATTAATTGTATATCGTCATTGATTATGTATTATTGCTAAGGTTTTCTTGCTGGGCCTTGGCTCATGGGTGCTACGTGGTGCAGGTAAATGCAAGGGTAAGCTGGATCAACCATGAGTTGGAGAGCTTTGGGGCAAGGTATACATTGTCAGCTGCTCGTCCACCACGGCCGAGGGAAAGTACAGGGACAGAAGCCTAAAACTTGTATCTTTCCATTAGAGTGGCCACTGATTGTATATAACTTTTGAGAGTTTGTAAATTTTCTTTTAAACCCTGTTTTTGGGATCCCATGTACCAAACATCTACTTTAATGAAAATTAATCGTTTATAATCAAAATCTTTAACCCTGACTTGAATACGACTTAGGATCACATTTTTATTCAAATGACTTGATTAGCAAGTCTTGCACTATTTCACATACACAGTGTAATGGTCTTGGTTATCCAGGGTGTTACAGCTACTATCGTATTTCCCTGAACTAGATTCAGAAACTCATTTGTCTTTGCGGTCTTAACCGTGCCACTATAATATCTCTCAGTAAACAACTGCCTAAATTCTTCCTAGTTCATCATAGTTGTATCTCGCGTCTGGGATACCACTTTCCATCAAGTCTGGGCATCCTCATGTAACACATACGTAGCACAGATCACTCTATTGTGACTTAGCCCCCCATAAAGTCGAGGATAGAGCTAACCATGCCCATGCATTGCTCAGCTCTGAATGGTTCTAGACCCCCCTCAAAAGCTGGAGGGTAATGTTTCTGAAACCTCTCATATATTGATTCCCACCTATTCTTAACCCTAGGCTGAGCCAAAACTGTTGCCACCCCTGGCATAACAAAGGAAGAAGTGTTTTATGGCAGAACCTTCCACTTCAACCATCTGATCTCTTCCTCCTGCCTCTGTAATCTTGCTTGCATGTCTGTAAACACCTGCTGCCAATTTTGAGGGGCAGGCGAAGGGCTCTGGCCCTGGTTATAACTTCCGGCCTCAACATAAATGTTGTCGGGTCTAATTGACTACCTTGGGTTCATAACCTCTGAGTTCATCTGCAGTCAATGACTTATCTCATTAAGCATGATGATCACATCCAAAATCCTTCCCATGGGGAAAAACCAAGCAACACTACATTCACATACAATAGTAGTACTAAAGTACATACTCATAAAGTTATTGCATCAATTAATGAGCCCTGCTCTTACGAACACAAATGTCATGCTCTTTACTCTAGCATGCAGAAAAAATATTTATTTATCCACTGAGCAGGCAAGCACATAATCTTATCAATAGTCAAGGGCCAGACCCTATCAGAATATCTCATTCTCCCTAATAAGGCATGCATATGAGGTATTTATATCCTATAAAAAAAAGTTAAACACATAACCACATAAATAGTTACCAATCCTTAAGTCGAGCTTGTCTTTAGTGGCGAGTGTACATGCCTGTCCAGTCTTCAGGAACCCTTAAACCTTGGCAGCTCTGATATCAAGTTATAACGTCCTCCTAATCCAGGAACGTTACACTGTGTACTTTAAATAGTGCCAGACTTGCTAATCAAGTCTCTTAGTTATAAACATGTAACTAAGGTTAGTGACAAGGGTTAGGGTTAAATTTTTTGGCCAAAGGGAAACGTTGACTTTTCATTAAAAATACTTGTGTTCATACATGGGTTCCAAGATAACATACAAAGATGTTTAAAAAGGTCTACTACAGTTCAAAAGTTACAACTAGCCGACCTAAGCAGAAAAATAAGGGATACAACCCTAGTTCCTCCAAGATAACCCTGGCCGTGGTGGTCGAGCAGCTGCATATGTACATGCCGCCACCGAAGCTCTCCAACTCATGGCTGGTCTAGCTTTCCCTTGCCCTTACCTACACCACATAGCAACCGTGAGCCAAGGCTCAACAAGAAAACTTAAACATATGCATGAACAGTAAATACAAATTCCAAATGCATATCTAGCATGCCCAACAGTAATAACCTACTCATGCATGCATACGATTACAAATAAATGACTACCATGTCATAACGGGGGCCCGCTGCCCTGAATAAGTGGTTAATAAGTCATATTGGGCCCCAACACCCTAGGATCTGGGACTAATGAGTCACCTCGGGGGTGCGTGCCCTATCCTTTGTATCACCAACCTTAGAGCTGGCCAAGCATACTTGGCGCTGTAATTTTCCATGACCATTGGGTCGGACAAGTGTATAATACGCTCCCGGTTAGGCCTAACCATATCGAGCAATGCTCAGCGCGTTATTGCCACCCTTGACTTATGAGCCAAGGCTTTTTGATCAAATAATGCAAACAAGTATATCTATTTAACAATTATCCTAGAATAGAGCATTCACGCATGCTTAATCAATCAATCACAGACATATTCATAATCATGTTCATTCTCAGGGGGGCCCAGCCCTACTCATAATCATACTTAACAACCAGATAATCAAATATTGTTAAGCATACTTCAGATTATATAAGTATGCATACATATTAATCATATATCTCAACCAATTAAACACAAACACATTAATGACCGTGTTCCTTAACGGGGTCGAGCCCTAATCACACTGACAATCACATATAATCATGCTCATTTACAGGGGCCCAAGACCTAACCATAACCATATCTAACAATCGGGCCAAGCCCTAATCACATACATCACGTATTGGGTGCAGTTTTCTTACCTTAGGTCAGAGTGCAAAGTATATTAAGAACTACCCTCGAGCACGATCCTGGTCCCGAGCCCTTAGTGATAACCTCAGTTGCCCCAATCAATGGTAAGTGTTTCCCTAAGCAATCCCGAGCCTAAGCTATCCTCAATTCTCCTTAAACCGCAAGAATTCCCAAGGAATTTGAGAGCAAAATAGTGTAACCGAGTGAGAGAGAGAGAAGGAGAACGTTATTCCTCTGTTTTTTTAGTTTTCTATTTTTTTGTGAGAGATTACTTAGACTCTAAGTAATCTTAAGCAGATCCCAAGGCTTGGGGTACCAAAAACGTCCTCGAGGGAAAAATGGTCAAAATCCCCAGAATTCCCTCCTAATCTTACCAACTCCGAATATATCCTCGAACATTTATTCCTGTTACCCAATAACCTGACAATGTACTAGATACCCAAAATACCCCTTGACTTACCCCGAGTCGAGTATTAGGTCCCGTTGTGACTTTCCTACTAACTTGCTCCCTAGGATCGTCTCATGCTGAGTAACCCAAATATATCCACATAATAATTTGGTCCCACACATATATCACATAAATGCAAATATATTCCAAATATACCTTGTAACGTCTAAAAATGCTAATAAGGTTTAGTGCCCTAATTAGCGTGTCGAGAGGGCATAATTGGATATATGTGTGATTAACTGAGTAAATGCATGACTATGTGGCATGCATGATATATATGATAATGTGAGTATGAATATATGCATGTTTATGAGTATTAAATATGCATGTGGACCCATTCTTGATAATTGAGGCATATTTGTAATTTTGGTGTGATAAATTGTTGAGACCACATTATGATGTGGATATATTTGTAGCATATGGCTCGAGGTGATCCTAGTGAGCGGATTAGTGAAATAGTCACAACGGGGTTAAATACCTGGCTCGATGGGGGCCTAGGGGCATTTTTGGGAATTTAGAGAATATTTTGGGATTTATTAAATATTGAATAAGTAATTGGTAATTAGTTAGATATGATGGGGTTTATTGATAGATAGTAGGAACATTTGAGGAATTAGCGAGAACTGGGGAAAATGACTATTTTACCCCTTGAGATAATTTGAGGGCTACTAAACTTAGGAGGGCAAAAAGGTCTTTATGCTTAGGAATTAAGAGACATACTCGAGAGTACTGGAAGTAAGTAGATTCTCTAAGAAAATACCTCTCATTCACATGTCCCTTTCCCTCTCATTGTACTTTGGAACTAGGAAGGAAAGCTGAAGGAAAATTCGAGGACTCAGCTGAAATTGAGTTGGTTCAAGCTGAGGAAAAGCTTAGGGAAACTCTGAGGGGAAAGCCTTGAAGAATTGAAGCAACAACCCATGGAATTCAGCTAGGGTGCTAGAGAAGTAAGCTGTAATTGAGGTAAGGGTTCAGACATTTGAATATGTAAGTTCATCTTGTTCTTGTGTTAGGATTTAGGGTGTTAAGATTGGAAATTGGATTGGGTTTTTGAGTAGTGAATAGCTGATGATTTGGGGTGGTAGCTTAAGTATAATTGTTAAGATTGAGTGTTTAAAATATGTGATTAAAGCCCTGATTTCGTAGCTGAGTTTAGTCCTGGTTGGGAGGTTAGCATGGTTTGGAATTATGGGAATTTGGCTGGGAAGAGTGAAGAGGAAACCCATAAATTCTGGGTGCAAGGAGGCGCGCCGCGGCCCAGCTCAAGGGCATCGCGACCCGTGTGCCTAGAATGCCATGGATGGCTCTCTGTCTTGAGGGTGCGCCGCAAGTCGCGGCTCGCCTCCCCTGTGGCTTGGGGTTTTTAGCCTCTGACTTGGGGGCAAGCCGCGAACCTTGGGGTTAAGTCGTGGCCCACTTGAGGACTTTTACCTTAGGTTGGTTTTTAGGAATGGTGAGGCTCGGGGGTTTGAACCTAAGCGCTCGGGACAATTTCTACTACCCGGTTTAGTAGAAATTAGGGTCCCAGAGGCTAGTTTTGTCTCGTAAGTATTTATTTGGATTAGAAGTTGATGATTACCCATTGGCCACTGTGTCTAGGTTTATTTCCAAGGCTCATGACTGAGGATCATGCTCAAGACTGTTCTATTATCTCCGCTCGAAATTCAAGGTAAGAAAATTGCACCCTTGAGTGGTTGTAACGGGACTGAGATTCCCAATACTTGAACATGTGTACTGTATGGCTGAATGATTGATTTGGCATATGAGAATGAATGACCTAAGAGAGCCAGGGTTGATACTTTACGCACAGGACGTGGCTCGACCACTATGAGCCGGGGTCAGCTAGATAAAAACTGGACTCGGCCTAAGCGAGCCGAAGTCAGTGGAGTAAACAGAGGGCGACACGTAAGAGCACCGACCCTGAGTATTGCATATTGATTGAGATATATTGCTGAACGTATATGTTTACTGTTAATAGTTTGATGTCTATGACTTGTTGAATATCTGAATGACTGTCTTATGATTGATTGGATGCTATTGTTGCTCTTTTTATTGGGAATGTTGCCTATAATGTATTGTCAGTTGAATCTGGTAATTATATTTGTTGTCTTTATACTGTTGCTTAGTTGTACATGTTGTTTTAAGTTTTATTGCTGGGCTTTGGCTCACAGGTGCTACGTGGTGCAGGTAAGGGAGTTGATTGCTAGACCAGCCATGAGTTAGAGAGCTTCAGGGGCAGTGTGTACATATGCGGCCTGCTCGATCATCACGGTCGGGGTAGCTTGGGAGGAACTAGAGTTAAACCATGTTTTTGCCACTTAGGACGGCTAAATTGTATCTGTTTATTTGTTTATTAATCTATAAACTGATTTTCTTGGGATCCCGTGTATGAACTTAATATATTAATGAAAAATAACCATTTTGTTGACTAAATCCTTTATTTTTCAACCTTGACTTAGTCTTTAATTACACACTTAAGTCCAAACGACTTATTTAGTAGGTTAAGCACTATTTTTAAACACACAATGTAACGGTCCTGGTTACCCAGGGCGTTACATACCCATAACGGGCCAAATTACAAAAATTGCCCTTCTAATAATAAATGGGCCCACATGCATATTTAATACACCTAAACATTCATATCTAGTCATATTATCGTATAACTCACATAATCACATACTTACTCACATATATATATCACATAAACATATAATTTCTATAAATTGCCATCCTGGCCCCCTAATCAAGGCCCTAAGCATTATTAGGTAATTTGGGACGTTACAACTAACGAGCTGATTGAAATGATTAGAGCTCGGATGCTCGCCTCCCAGAGTCGATAGAAGAGTTATTCAGACTTGAGACATAGGAGTGTAGAGTTTCAAATCGGTGATTATGTGTTCCTTAGAGTTGCTTCTTTGAGATGAATGAAGTGATTTGGAGTGAAAGGCAAGCTAAGTCCTAGGTTTGTTGGCCCCTTTGAGATTTTGGAACGGGTTGGAGAGGTAGCTTACAGATTGGCTATGCCTCCAGCGTTATCAGGGGTTCATAACATATTTCATGTGTCCATGCTGTAGAAGTACGTATCAGATTCTACACATGTACTGAGTTATGAAAACCTGGAGCTGGATCAAGATTTGTCTATGAGGAGAGGCTGGCGCAGATCCTAGACTGGAAAGATAAATTCTTACGGAACAAGACCATTGCCTTAGTGAAAGTGCTGTGGAGGAACAACAAAGTGGAAGAGGAAACTTGGGAGCTTGACTCTGATATGCAGGATCGATATCCCAAGTTATTCAGGTAAATTTCGAGGACATAATTTTTGTAAGGAGGGGATAGTTGTAATGCCCCAAATTTGCTAATAAGGCTTAGTGCCTTGATTAGCATGTCGGGAGGGAAATAATTGATTTAATTGTGTTATTAAGTGGATTAAATGATTATATGATTAGAAATGCATGTTTAGGTGAATAAAATATGCATGTAGGCCCGTTTTCATTAATAAGGGCATATTTGTAATTTTTGGCCCGTTGAAGGCATAAATGTAAATTATGTGTGTTATGACCAAGACCACAGTACTGTGGAGATATATTTGTGATGTGTGATCCGAGACGGTTCTAGGGAGCGGAACATCGGAATAGTCACAACGGGGTCGAATACCCGACTCGGGGTGCGCCTAGGGGTATTTTGGGAATGTAGCACATGTTTGGGATTACTAGGTAACGGGTAGTGATTTAGCGGTTATTTGAGTATGTCAGGATTGATTGGGGATTTATAGGAACACTCGAGGAATTAGTGGAATGATGCAAATAACGGGATTGCCCTTAGAGGCATTAAGAGGCTAAGGGGAAACCCAGGGGCATTTTGGACATTTTGCAGCTGAGATATACTTAGACTTGGGTTTGGATTCTAGAGTTAATCAAAAAATACAACTCACTCTCTCTTAAACATCTTTCTCTCTCTCGATGCTCTCTCTCCCTCTCTAAGCTTGGAAGTTTTGGTGAATTTTGAGGAGTTTGGCTAAGGAATTGAAGAACTTGAGGCTTGAAGTGCTTGGGGATTAGCTCAGGTCAAATTCTCAGTTAAGGTAAGGGTTTCAATTTGATTTTTTTGTTGAGTTTCTGGTGTCATCTAAGGGCTTTTGTAACGCCCTACTATCCTAGAATAGTTACCATGTGATTTTAAAAGGTGTCATTAGCTCGCTAATCGAGATATTAGACTGAAAAGTGTGATTAATTAAAATGAAGACTCATTTAAATATGATTTTAGTATAAAAGGTTGTACATTCATCTAAATCATGAAAGTGTTACATAAGGATCCCAAAATACTATTTTAAACTATATTTACAATCCAAAATGTGGGTACTGTCGACCGAAGCGACAAAATCGAACGTTTACAATGTGTCCCTTGAAACAACCCCAGCCATGGAGGCCAGGTAGGCCAAACATGTACGCACCGCTCCATGCCCTCCAACTCATGGTTGATTGACCCTTTCCTTGCGCTTGCTTGCACCACAAAACACTCGTGAGCCGAGGCCCAGCAAGAAAACTTCACAGACCATCATATAATAATTTACTTTAACAAATGCGTAAGTAATCAAACGCGTCATACAATCTACAAGTTCCTATCTAAATTCACAATAGCATAGCAACACAGCAGCACGACAGCACAACAACACAGCAGCACAACAATGCAACAACACATCAGCACAATAGTGCAACAACACAGCAGCATAACAGTGGCCTTCGCCGATCAGGGTGCGTTACCAGGCACCAAGTCCACGATCTTAACCGAGCGGATGAGTACAACATCCTTTGAGGGTCTCACTCTGGCAGCCTGCATTCAGCATGCTTAATGTCGATCCCGGCCTTTGCCGCTCTCGACCTTTGTCGTTCCCAACCTTTGTCGTTCCTGACCTTTGTCATTCCCGACCTTTGCCGTTCCCGACCTTTGTTGTTCCGTCACAAACACACATATGACATAATAGTTATACACAATTACACATAAAACTTGACACAATATAAGCATAGATAGCTCTACATGCACAGACAGTTCTCTTACCTTGTGTCCCAAGCTAACAACCCCAAAGCGATCCCGAGCATGATCCCTAATCCCGAGCCTGAGCGATAAAACCTAGCCACAACGCAATAATAATAATCCATCAAACCCTAAACAAAATAAAGAATTCAGAATAATATTCTAGCCTTCGGGACCTCAAATCTACTAAACTAGGTAGTAGAATCCTTCTCGAGCCCTCAAGTTTGGGTTCCCGAGCTTAAAATCATATATTTGCCATTTTCCCTAATTTGAGCCACGGCCCACCCCCTGGGACTGCGACGTGCTACAAGTCAGAGCCTTGGGGCTCTCTTCTAGTGGACACGGGATGTGACGCGCCTCAGACTACGCCATGGCTCCTGGGCAGTTCAAAGGCTCCCAAGCCTCCTGGGTTCATATGGGTCGCGGCGCCTGAAGAACAGAGTCGCGACTCGTGCCTGCGAACCCAGTTTTTCCCCTGCGTTTTCACGAGTTAAAACCACAAAAATCCACCCAATTCAATACTTAACCCATAATTATATCCATAATTCATATCAAAGTACATCAGTAGTATAAACACCCTAGAAAGCTAGCTAATTTCCCCCCAATTCAGATCAAACTCAACCTAAGCCTAAGACTTAGCTAAACTTCAATCTCAACAGAAGTTTACCAAAAGAAGCATAGAAATAACCTTACCTCAACAACAGATTTGACCCTTAGCTGTTGTTAACCACTTCCAACCTTCAATCCCCTTCAATTCCCAAGCCCCATTTCTCACCAGAAATTCAGAAGGAAGTAAGCATCAACCTAAGGGAGAGAGAGAGAGAGAGACGTGTAAGGGAGAGAGTGAAGGTTGAGAAATCAATATTTTTTCCTATTCTTCTTTCTTTCCCTCCTAAGTGTCTAGCTGATGTCTAGAGCCTACCAAGCTTATCTTTAGCTTTCAAAAATGACTAGAATATCCCTAGCCACTTAATGTCTCCAAGGGCGATCCCGCCATTTCTACATTCTCGATAATTCCTCAAATAGTCCTATAAATTCTCAATTAATCCCGACATACCCAAATAATTGTTAAATAATTACCTGTTGCCCGTTCAACCTCGAATACATACTACATTCCCAAAATACTCCTGGGCTCACCCCGAGTCGAGTATTTGATCCCGTTGTGACTATTCCGCAAATCCGCCCACTAGGATCGTCTCGGACCGCACATCTCAAATATATCCCCATAACACTGGGGTCGCACTCCCAACACATACACAATTACATTTATGCCCTCAACGTGCCAAAATTACAAACATGCCCCAATTTACAGAAATGGGCCCACATGTATAATTAATACACACAAACATGCATATCCAGTCACATTAGCACACAAATAATTTATTTCAAATAATCACATGCATAATCCATTAATCGTACATATCATTCCAATTAGGCCCTCCAGGCACAATAATCAAGGCACTCAACCTTAATAACAAATTCGGGACGTTACAACTTTCATGGGGTTTGAACTCTAGCTTGGTTTTGAGGTTTTGATGAGATTATGGGATAGTTTTTGAAGTGTTTATACTGATTAGGTTGCCTTGATACGAATTCTAGATTTAATTCTGGGTGTGGGGGGTTGAATTGGGTGTGAATTGGTAAATTTGGCTGAGGAAAATGTAGTGAAAACATGCAGGATTTCTAGGTTTTAGGCTCGAACCGCGGTCCTGTTCTTCAGGCGTCGCGACCTATGTGTGCGAAGAGGCTTGGGAAGCCTCTGATTTTGCCCAGGCGTCGCAGTGTAAGTAGGGCGCGCCGCGGCCCATGTCCCCCATAAGAGAGCCCCAAGGCTCTTTGACTTGTAGCGCGTCGTGGCCCTAGGGGTCGGGTCGTGGCTCAAATTAAGGAAAATGACCAATTTAGGGTTTTAAGCTCGGGAACCCAAATCTAAGGGCTCGAGAAGGATCCTACTACCCGGTTTAGTAGGATTCGAGGTCCCAGAGGCTAGAATACTATTATGAAGTTCTTAATTGGTTTAGGGCTTAATGGATGTTATCATTATTGTGTTGTGACTAGGTTTTACCACCAAGGCTTGTGTTTAGGGGATCACACTCAGGATCACACTAGACAGTCAGCTCGGGACATAAGTAAGAAAACTATTTGTACCCGTAGAGCAGGACATGACGAAATTATTTTTGTTGAATGTTGTGTGTGAATATTTGTAGTTGTTATGCTATGTTTTCATGGTTATGATTGATTAGCAAAGGCCGAGATCGGCAAAGGCCAAGATCGATGTAGGCAGGGATCGGTGAAGGCTGGGAACGACAATAAGCATGTTGAATGCAAGCCGAATGACAACAAGCATGCGGAATGCAGGCCGCCATGGCATTGCCATCTAGAGTGTTGTACACACCCGTTCGGAAAAGACCGCGACCCCAATGCCTGGTAAAGCACCTGGGTCGGCATAGGTCGTTATGTGAATAATTTGTTATCTGTTTAAGTTGTGTATTACTGGTTTGTGTTGTCATATGATATGTGTTGAGTTTTCTTGTTGGGCCTTGGCTAACGGGTGTTCTATGGTGCAAGTAAGGGCAAAGGAAAGGCTAACCAAACATGAGTTGGAGGGCATGGAGCGGTGCGTACAAGTTCGGCCTACCCGGCTGCCACGGCCGGGGTTGTTTGAGGGACATGTTGTAGACATTTGATTTTTTCGCTTAGGTCGACTGTACCTTAACTTTTGAATTGTAAATACATTTTGAAACAGTATTTAGAGATCCCATTGTATCACTTTTATAATCTTAATGGACGTCCGACCCTTTTATACTTAATTTTCATTAAATGAGTATTTAATCCAATTTAATCACACTTTTCGATCTAAAACCTCAACTAGCGAGCTAATGACACATTTTAAATCACATGGTAATGAATCTAGGGTAGTAGGGCGTTACACATTACATTCATATAACTTTACTAAAATGTTTTTTACATAAAGTTGGTTATTTTAAAGGCCTATAAAATCTATTACCTTTATTATGGTGTGAGTTACCAACTTTTAACTAATTTAATACTTAGTAGTTTACATGCAATTGGTTTCTCCAAAATAATTCATATAAACAAATAGGACAATCCTAAATAATCATGTTTCTAAAAGATGCATGATTATTGAGAAACTGAGTGGGGTTTCATGAATGACATGTAATTGACTAATGCATGATTATGTTATCAATCAAACATTATTTAAATAAATACAATAAATAAACAATAAATGATGAACCGAGTACTATTGGGTATTTCTAAAATTTACAACCCTTGGAAAAATTAGAAATGAAATTGCAATCTAAGCCTATGTAGCTTTCAAGACTCTCCAAGAATGTTTCTCCTCTCCTTTAGGCATTTTGCTAATCTTTAGGAACTTTTTTATGCTCTTCCTATTAATTAGAAACAAACTTTCTAATTTATTTATTTATTAATTAAAACTAAAGTTTAATTAAATAACCAATTTTCTTATCTTTTTAATTTAGTTTAATTTAAATAATTAAAGAATCAAATCCAAATAATTATTTAAACTTAAGATATTAAAAGATCACAATCAACTTAAAGATATTTTATTTTTCTAATAAAAATAAAATAAGATAATTAAACTTTTAAATTCAAATAATTTAAATTAATTAAATAAAAGATATTGCGCAAAAGAAATAGGATCTAGGGTTTGAGCACCAAGATTGGTTCCCTAGACCATTAGGGCTGATGGCACATGGAGCCTCAAGTGCTCTGGATGGTGGTTGTCGCATGCAACAGCGGTGTGCACAACAGGGGCTCGGGCAGGCAAGGGACGCGAGGTTGGTGCGAGGTGTGGGTGCACAAGCTGGGGGCTCGGGCAGGTAGGGGCACATGCAGCTGGTGGCTACCTGGGCTCGCGGGACCGCACGCAGGTGCGCAGGCTAAGTGGTGTAAGCGCAGAGGCACGGGCTAGGCGATGTGCGCGGTTGGCTGGGGAGGGCTCGGGTCCTCCTTTTCTCTTGTGTGCATATTTTTCTAAAAACATTACATATTTCAACAATAAAATTTACAAAAAAATCCTATGCCCTTTATGACTAACACAAGATCTAGAAACTCAAATTCCTAATCCAATAGCACCATATAATTAACGATCCATCATTCAACCATACATTCAAAAAATATTTTCATCCATTCAATATACATATCAACATACATATAACAAATGCAAGAAATCCACACTGTATTCAATATATACATATATGTATAGATTGCTCTGGTACCAATTGTTGGTATTAAATGACAAAATCAAAGGTGCGTAGCGGAATATATGGACCCCTTTTGATAAATATTAATACCAGCCAGGATCATATACATATATAAATATTAAATCACATACAAAAAAGATCAAGGATTACCTCTTGTAGCCTATCAAGTGTCCTTGAATCTTTTTGTATTAAATCAACGATCTTCCTATCCAGTAATCTGAAAGTTCACACCTTGATCTTCCAGACAAATCCTCAAACACACAAGGACGTATGTGGGCACGTAGGATTCAAATTGTTGATTTATGTGACTCTGTGGATGTACACAACTCATGAGATCTAGAGAGGATTCAAATATATGTAGTTTTGTCATCCATTATTAGTTCGTTAATTAGAGATGGTCAAAATTACCATTTTACCCTTCTAATTACCTCTTGATTCTTAAGTACCATTAATTCAATAGCGAATAAGTAATCTATAATCTAATTATAGATTTTAGCTCAATAACTATTAAGTTCCAGAATTAACCCTTAAGGGAACCAATATTCGATCCGTTAGGAAAGCATGGATCCAATATTGTAATTCATGTTCCCAGCCATCCATGATATTGAATCTCCAAAACAAAAGTCATTAGCCTCATTATTCTAAAAGACCTTAACGAGTGAATCAAAAGATCCAATAAACACAAACATGAGTTCATGAATACTCATGATTTAGACTGATCTAAAAATGATCATCAATTATGATAAGAATTAAATCTTTATGTCAAACGACAAGTTTATAAAGATAATTAATTCTCATCGGTCCTATCATATATAGTCTCTATTATATACAACAAATTTACTAAGATGTCTATCCACATCAGTAATCTGAATCTAGATTATTCGCATCTCGTATGCTTAGCAAATCGTACTAGTAACCTTTCATTAAAGATTTCATACTTTAATATGTTACTGACTATTTTATTCATTACATATAATTTTAATTCTTTCTTACTAATACAAGATCATATTCTCATGAATGAATAGAGAATTTTCTTGATATTATCATATAATTAATCCAAACAATAATTATAACATTAAAATATAATAAAATTGTACTTTTATTTAAAACCAATCAAATGTATTTACATGCTTTTAGGGCATTAATCTTAACACGCACTCGAGGTTGTCTCGTTTCTATCACTGGACCCGAGGTAAGAAAACTGACATATGCACATAGAGTGGACATTGGCCCTGATATTAATATGTACACGGTTATGACCATGAAATGGGAAAATTAGCTAGGGTTACATACCCTTGTTGCATATATGTTCATGTTGTGTTTATTTGTATTGAATTTACTCTGATTGCTCGATATGGACCATATTCGGCTATAATCATGTAGAATGTAGGTCGTGATGGAATGACCATTATTGGAGTGCAGTATACACTCACTCAGCACATGTCGTAAGCTCGATGCTTGGTGATGCACCTTGTTCGGCATAGGTCGTGTTAATTATTTATATGATTGAAATGAACATGTTTATAATATGTGAATCACAGTAATTGTTATTCATGTTTAATGTGATTATTATTATGCATTGTTAAGTTTTCTTGCTGGGTCTTGGCTCGTCGGTGCTCTATGGTGCAGGTAAGGGCAAAGGGAAGGTAGATCAGCCATAAGTTGGAAAGCTTGGTAGTGGCGTATACATGTTCGACCTGCTTGACCCTTAAGGTCGAGTTTTCTGATGGACTTAGGGTAAAAGTCTGATTTTTGTCGCTTAGGTCGACTTATTTTGAGAAAAGTGGTTGTAAAAATTTTTTGTTCAAACATTTTGGGATCCCATGTAAACTTTTATAATTTTAATGAAAATATTTAAATCTTTTAATCAAGTTTTCGAGTTTAAATTTTTATTTAACTTTAATCACACTTTTGAGTCCAAATTTCTCGCCTAGCGAGTTAAACACTATTTTAAACACATAATGTGATGATCCTGAATTAGTAGGGTGTTACACTAAGGGTTACTTGCAACAATTTTTTTAGTAGGCAGAGTAATTTGGTAGAAGGTCAATAAAACCATGGATTCAACTGCGAACTTGAGCAGGTAACTTGAAAGTAGTGTGCGGTTCAGAATCAACATATACAAAACAACTATAGCTGATCCGTGACTTCTGGAAAAAAAAATCTTGTAATTTGAATAATTATTTATTCTTTGGAAACAATTATAATTAAATAATTGTTCAGTTCATTAATCTACAATCTTTTAGATTGTTTTTTTTTAAAAATAAACATGTATCATCGTAAATAAATTTGATGAGATATACTACTGCGGTTACAAGATGTGCGTATTTTCTCCTAATTTTACAAAAGAAATTTTAGTACACCACCATAGATTGTTAATGTAGCCCATAAGAGCATCTCCAATAGAGTCCTATAAAAAGTAGTCCTATAAAAGTAGGGATTATTTTTTAGCCAATTTTCATAAAAATTGAACTCCAATGATAGTCTAAATGGTGTCAAATTTGACACATGTTAAAAATTATGCCAAATTTGACACATATTAAAAATTATGTCAAATTTAACACAAAATATAACATTGACCAAATTTGACTCACAATAAATATTACATTTTTTAATCACTTCTTTGCCACTCATCAATACAAATTATTATTTTAATTTTTAATTTATCTTTTAATAAAAAATTAATTATTTATTTTTATATATTTTCAATAAACATTAATAGCTAGATTGCCTTCTTTTAACTAGTTTGCACCTTTTAGTACAAATGCAAAAATATACCAAATATATCATTAATATATATTTTGAGCCAAATTTATCACAGATGATCTAACATGTACAATGTTTCTATACGGGTACTACATTTCTTAGCTTGCTTAGCTATCTATTGAACACGTGCTGGAAACTGTCTGTGAAGAGGCAACAAAGAATCGAAACCGTTTTTCCGAGAATTCGAATGTTAAGTGTGGATTCTCAGGGATGCTTTTAGCTGAAAACACAGGGGACATTAAGAAGAAACCACGAAGTGTTAATAGTTCTTTATGCTAAATTTACCGTTTTGCCTGAAGCTTCATTCTGTCAGTAAAGTTTATTATCTATGGTTAGCATCCAAAGTCACAGGCGAGAAATCCGGTGTCAAATTGCCATTTCGGAATTCCATCAGTGGTATCAGAATCTAATATGGTGCTGTCCACTTCAAAGTTCAAACTCTTTGACAAGGGTTCAAACCTGCCTTGCATGTTGAAGGCAGCGAATTTTGTTCATCTCAGCTCCTTTGCCCGCGAGCACGATCACGCCAAGAACCTTGTTGTTTTGCAAGAACCTGCAACCAAGAAAATGATACATCAAACTAACAACACTATGTATCTCCTTCTCAACAGAAAAAGGAGAAACAAAAATTTACCTTCTCGCTTAAAAGATTTGCAGCAAGATCATTTTCATTCAACTCTTTTTTATTGGTCTCAATCTCAATCTCAGCTTCAGCAGCAGCTTTACCATCACTTGAAGGGATAACTGGTGCACCAAACATGGCCTCATCATGAGCAGCTCTGATTTTTTCTTCCTTTTTTGACTTCATTATGATACGGAATAGATAACATTAGATACTAAAACATTACATCATATTCATCTATAAACAAACAACAATTACTAGATCCAAGATGCATGAAGACAAAACTCAAAACCAGGAACAGACTGATCATCAACTACAATTGGGGATATAAATATACCTTGACTGCAGAGAATCGAAAGCTTTGGCCAATGTGCTTCACTAATGCTTTATCATCCTCTGCAGCTGTTGACAAGAAGACGAAGATGTCATGCACAGGCAAAAAATTACCTTTTGTTAACAGGGTTATGCAACCAAGAAAAACATTTTAACTGAATCAACGGCTATGAGACTTTGATTCATCTACGATCTAAGAATTTGTTAGGATCTACCCCACATCAAATATGGGATTAATTGGCCATTTATAACCACTTGGGCCCTCCTTTCATAAGTTAGTCTTTTGGAGTGAGTGTATGTAACAAAATCATGTGTTGGGTGTGGGAAACAAAGAAGAAATTATCACTTCTTAGAGGTACAACAAAGCAATAAAAGTTTCAGCACCAAGGAGAAAAGAAATTTACAGTTAGTAGCAGGTAAATCACTCTAAATAGCGGCAATAAACTGCAATAAAAAAATCCATGCAATAAGGGCAACATGAAACCAGGAAAAAAAATAATGAAATAACACTAATTGAATTTTACAAGATGTATCAAATACACAATACTCTAAAAATATTTAACCTTCAACTTCTTCCTCATCATCAAGGGGTGCATCCTTGTTGAACTCAAACCTTTCCCAACCTGATCCCATGCCTTTTGTTGCATCCTTTTCAGCTGCAGTTAGGGTTAACAGCTACAGGATTACACACAACAGCAAATAAAGCAGAGCCCTAAATGAAAAAAACTATATTTTAGAAAGTGTACTAGACAGGTAACAGGTAAGGCCTTAGCTTAATTTTCTTTCTGTTGAGAACTTGGATATGTTAGACTTTAACTTTACCATATGATCAGCCATCGTCATAAAATAGTATTTAACTTCTAAAAATACAACACTCGATAAGAGATAATTGTTCAGAGTTGAGACAAGTTTCTAGGATAGTTGTCAGGATTAACAGCTTGCACACATAATACTACATAGAATTTACATGAAGGACATTAGAAACATCAGCTTAACATCAACAACCACATTAACAGCTCATGCTACAAGAAATGTCAGGAACAATATTAATACTTGTCCAAGTCCAACTAGTACATATAGTTCAATGATACCAAAAAAGCACAATAAGGTACACGATCAGTTGCTGTTCTACTCCCTCTACCCCCTTTCCTGTCAAATCCTATGTAGTTCTCATTTTAACTAAACCCTCAAAAACTTGTGATGGAAACTAGTAGAATAACCTATACAGGAATTCTAACTATGAACAGATACTCCACTAAAGTATGCAAAACTTACCAGTCTCAGCTAGTTGAAGCTTCATCTTTGCTTTGACTCTTTCAGCTGGTGACTGATCACAAAAACAGAGAAATTATGTAAATTAACTCCAACTCCACCACATATAAAATTTCATAATCATGTAAGAAAATTTCCAAAATTTTCTAGTAACAAGCTCATGCTGATGCATTCAAGCTTAAGCTGATGTATTCAAGCTTATCATAAGCAAAACCCAAAGTTTGAATCACTAATCCATACAAATGAAAGCTAAACAAGTTTACCATCAAATCATAGCCTTCAATCAACTTCGAATAGTCCACATTCTTTTCCTTTCGGGCTTTACTCAGTTGTCCCTCTACATTTCCATCGTTACCGTGTTCCTTCTTCGACCTCCGCTCTCGTGGTGAAGGGCTCCGACTCCTTCTCTCAACTGTCCGGCTCCGAGGCGAGAAGCTCCGATTCCGACTCCTCTTCCTCCTCCTACGTCTATCTCTATCTCTATCCCCATCCCTATACCTATCTCTGCCCCTACTCCGCCACCTCGAATGACGATCCCGATCCCGATCCCGATCCCGATCACGGCTCCTACTCTGCCTGCTGGTACTCCTTTCGTCTTTCCGAGAAACCCTAGGCTGGTGTCGTTCTTGTTCTGAATCTCGTGTCGGACTAAGCTTATCCTTCTTCTTTGTGAGCTTGTTCTGTATGGATTCCAATTGAGCTTGTTTCTGAAGCTCCCTAGTCTTGGTTGGGCTGGAGGCCTTGACAAAGTTGCTGAGGAAAGACGCCGAGGAAGAAGAAGGGAGCGCAGAGCCTCTTGCGGGGACATTGCCAGTACTCGATGGTGTGGCTGAAAAGCCCAAGCCTTGTTTGAATCTGGCGGCTCCTTCGCCTCGCCGAGTTAACTCGTCGTAGTACGCCGCGGCTTTCTCCTCCTCCATTTTTGCAGTCTCGTTGAGCTCGACGATTTCTCTCTCGTTTTGGGCTGTTTGTTTATTTGGGCTCTTGGGCTGGAAGTTTTAATGGGCCTCGTCGTGTGAGTCCTACTGACCACAATGGTCCACTCTTATAATCATATTCGATAAAATTTTAAGTTGGGACAAATTTACAAAGCATATTGGATTTTTCGAATAGTATTTTTTTTTCTGATATATAACATGTGGGGAATTATGGTAGAAACTCTTTTATACTGCCGAAAATATGGTTTAAATATTTGTTCCGGAAGTTTGGAATTATATTTTTATTCGAAAACTTACAGCAGTTTTCCTGTAACCATCATATAAAAAAAATTAGGTTTGTTACAGTGTCTCGTATAAAAAACAGAGTTTGTACCACATCTACACCCTATAGTATATAATCTGTATATATGTTTTAGGGTAGTTATGGTCCACCCCAAAAAGAGGGACTATGTACACTCATTTTCTAATTTTTGGCTTGGAAAGTATTTTTGACGCAAATTTTTTTTTTATGGCCGTGTTGTAGTTATTTAGAGCTTCTTGTAAATTTTCAAGAAATTTCAAATAATTTATAATACTGAAAACAATGTTCAAATAAGTTACTTTATACGCGTGCAATAAATTATTTCAACTTTATTTTTCGGCACTGTAAATTATTTGGAATTTTTTGAAAATTTGGAGGAAGTTCTAAATAACTACAATATACATGACCACAAAAAGAGTTTGTGCCAAAAATAAATTCCGAGTAAAAAACTAGAGAGGGAGTGCCCGATGTTCCCCTTTTTGGGAGTGCACCTGAGATTTTCGCTATGTTTTATATATTTTTCTCCTTCAATTATGATAATTGTAAAAGAAAAAAATTGGGAGGAAAATGATAAATAAAAAAAGGCAATTTAAATTATAAAAGCATATAATTTAAATTTTTGAGAAAATTAAATTTAAATTAAATTTTCAAGTTGTGAGAGAAAAAATCAATTGACTTGGGCTCCAAGTTTGGCAGTAAAAAATATTTTTTTAAGAAAGATATTTAAGGTAATTTTGATTAGACTCTAGAGTAGTTTAGTTTGAAGTGTATAGAATTCAAATTATACTTTCTATTTCTTTCTTTAAGTACTTCTCTACCTCCTAATCCTATCATCACTTTCTTTATAATACAAATGGAGAAATATATTCCTTTTCATGTGATTGAAGGCATACTATTACGACTAGACCCTAAATCTGTGATGCTTTTCAAAGTTGTGTGCGTATTAAAGAATTGCCTCATTTTTATACAGTGGTCGCGCCCTGGATCATGTCTGGTTGCGGCCTCCCAGTCAGAGAGTAGCGGCTGCGGCCAGGATTGTTAGTGGTCGCGGCCTATGCCCATGTCTCAACATGCGTTTTGGATGTCTCGACATTTCTGGGTTTTATATCAGAAAATTAGTTTTGACGGGATTTGTTGATGTGGCTGGTTCTCTTATTAGAGATATATTTACTCATTTTGTTCAATAGGTTTCAGATCGAATCAGAGAGTGCATTTTGTAATTGAGAGAGATTTCTAGAGAGAGAGAGAGATTAATTCTTGGGGAACTAATCTCTAGGGTTTGTAACTTTCTTCTAATTGTTATTGATACACAATTGAGGTTTGAGAGTGGTTCTTTAGATCTCTGTACATTACATTGGTGGTTATAATCTCTTCTATTTTCATAGTGAATTTCGTCTAGGGCTTTGCCCTACCTTGGATGTAGGTAGCAAAAGCATCTTGCTTTTGTCTATTGAACCAAGTACACTTAGTGTTGTGTGTTTATGCTTTTGTTCTGGTTTATTGTGTTCATCTTTCATCTATTGTCATTAGGTTTGATCCTAACATACTAGTATCAGAGACAGGTTGGTGTAATCGGCTGGAAGATTAAAGTTCTTGGTTCCAAGGAGACAAGTTCTTGGTGTCAAAAAGTGGGTTCTACTAGAAGAAATTTCCGTTGAAGACTTCCTGGCCATAAGCTCCTTCAATCATGTCAACCTCTAAATTTGAAGGAGAAAATTTTGATGGCAAGAATGATTTCAATCTATGGTTACAAAAGATGATGACACATTTGGGAAATCTCGGGTTGGATGATGCTCTGAAGGTGAGTCCAAGATGGGGGATTCAATTAAGAACAAGGCTGAGATTCTCAGGAAGGCAAGGAACACAATTATTCTAAGTTTGAGCGATTCAGTTCTAAGAAAGGTTATCAAAGAAACTTCAGCTTATGAAATGTGGAATAAGTTAGAACAATTGTATATGAAAAGGCTTTACCAAATAGGATTTATTTGAAGCAAAATTTTTATGGTTTCAAGATGGATGAGAATAAATCCATTGATGAAAATATAGATGAATTCACTAAGTTAGTTTCAGATCTGAAAAATCTAGAAGTTAAAATAGTTGAGGAAGACCAAGCTATTTTTCTTTTGAATTCTTTCCCTCGGCAATATGACCAGCTCAAGGACACTATTAAGTACAACAAGGACACTTTGACTCTAGAGGAAGTGACAGGAGCTGCTTACTCCAAAGAATTGGATTTGAAGGCTAATGGCAAGCAATTCAAACAGAATGGAGAAGGTTTGAATGTTAGAGGAAGGTCGGAGAATAGGGGAAATCACAAGAAAGGAAAAGGAAGGTCTAGGTCACAGGCAAGAAATGGTGCTCAAGGATCAAAGGTTTGTTGGGTTTTTAATAAGGAGGGTCATTAAAAGAATCAATGTCCTCAGTGGAAGTCTAACAAGGATCAAAAATCAAGAAAAGAGACTTTTGGAATCACAACAGCAGTCTCAGATGAGTTCGGTACAGTCGATGTTTTGACAATCGTTTAAGATGTTTTAACAATCAGTAATGCAGATTCAAAGGATGAGTGGATCTTATATTTTGGGTGTACTTTCCATATGACGCCTAGAATGGAATGGTTTATTGACTACAAAACAGTTCAGGGAAACAAGGTACCCATGGGCAACAACCAGGCTTGTGATGTTGTTAGGGAAGGGAGAATAAAGCTAAAGTTGTGGGATGGTATAGTTAGGATTTTGACTGGGGTTAGGCACATTCCAGGGTTGAAAAGGAATCTGATTTCTCTAGGGCAACTGGATAAACCAAGTTGTTCTTACAAAGCTCAAGGTGGAGTTTTGAGAGTGGTAAAAAGTTCTATGGTGGTTTTGAAAGGAGTTCTTGAACACAGGTTGTATGTTCTACAAGGTTCGACCATTTTGGGAGAAATTGGTGTCCGGTTCATAGAGATGATCAAACTAGGTTATGGCACAAAAGTCTAGGACATATGAGTGTTAAGGGTCTGCTAGAACTCGCAACGCAAGGTCTTTTGGATAAGAAGAAAATTTCAGATTTGGAATTTTATGAGAGTTGTGTGTTGGGAAAATCACACTGACTCAAGTTTGCTACTGCATTTCACAAAACTAAGGGAAGTCTGGACTACATCCATTCAGATCTATGGGGTTCACCACATGTACCATTCTCACTCTTTAAGTCTCAATATTTTATTTCTTTTATTGATGATTATTCTAGGAAAGTTTGGTTGTATTTTCTTAAAACTAAAGATGAGGCTTTTGAAACATTTAAAACATGGAAAGCTTTAGTAGAAAATCAAAAGAGACTTAGGACAGATAATGGTTTAGAGTTTTGTAATAAAGAATTTGACTCTTTTTGTGCTGAAAATGGAATAGATAGACATCATTCATGTCCTAAAACACCACAGGAAAATGGCGTGGTTGAGCATATGAATAGGACTATAATGGACAAGGTTAGGTGCATGTTGAATGATGCGGGGATGCCAAAATATTTTTGGGCTGAAGCAGCAACTACAACTTGTTATTTAATAAATAGATCACTATCTACAGCCATTAATTTCAAAGTTCCTGAAGAACTTTGGTTGGGTTCACCCCTAGTTATGATCATTTAAAGATATATCGTTGTTTAGCATATGTGCATGTAAGTCAAGGTAAACTCAATCCTAGGGCCAATAAAGGTTATTTTTTAGGCTATCCTAGTGGGGTTAAGGGTTATAGAATTTGGCTAGCTGAAGATAAAAAGTACATTATTAGTAGAGATGTAATATTTGATGAAAATGCATATTATAAGACTAACTTGCAGGTACAAGTTCAACAAGCTACTGAACAAACCGAGACTCTAAACAAGTCTCAGGTTGAGTTACAAAATCAAAATGCAGGTATGGATGCAAATCAAGGTGGAGCAAGTGATCAAGTTGAAAGTGAACAAGATGGTGATGAAGAAGAAGCTGAAGAAGAAATCATGAGTCATGAAGAACATATTGAAGATTATGTCTTATCAAGAGATAGAGTGAGAAGGCAAGTTCATATTCCTATAAGATCTGCTCAAGCAGATCTAATATCATTTGCTCTAAATGTAGCTAATATTTTGGAAATGGGAGAGCCAACATCATTTCAAGAAGCCAAAAATGGATCAAATTGGTCGAAGTGGAAGCAAGCAATGCAAGAAGAAAACAACGCTTTGGCTAAGAATAAGACCTGGGTGTTAGTTCCTAAGCAAAAGGGACAAATAGTGATTGGTTCTAAGTGGGTCTTCAAGAAAAAGGCTGGGATACCTGGTGTAGAAGAAGCATGGTACAAGGCAAGGCTTGTGGCGAAGGGATTTTCTCAAATTGAAGGGATAGATTTTCATGAAGTTTTTCGCCGGTGGTCAAACATACTTCTATAAGGTTGATCTAGCCATTTCAGTTATTCAAAATCTAGAGTTAGAGCAATTAGATGTCAAGAGGGCCTTTCTCCATGGTAATTTGGAGGAAAGAATCTTAATGACACAACCAGAAGGTTTTGAGCATAAAGGTGATGAGGAAAAAGTTTGTCTTTTGCAAAGATCTTTATATGGTTTGAAGCAATCTCCAAGAAAATGGTATAGGAGATTTTATGATTTTATGGCAAGGAAAGGTTTCACTCGCAGTAAGTATGACAACTGCGTTTATTTTACCAAACTCATTTATCTCCTAATATATGTGGATGACATGCTCATTGCATGTAAGCAAAAGCAAAAGGTTCAAAAGGTTAAGGAGATTTTAAATACTGAGTTTGATATGAAAGACCTAGGGTCAGCAAGAAGGATTTTGGGTATGGAGATCTTTAGAGATAGAGACAAGGGCATTCTTACGATTTCACAAGTGGAATACATTGAGAAGTTAGTTCAAGTGTTCGAACAACAAAAAGTAAGGCCTATAAGCACTCCAATAGGTGCTCATTTCAAGTTAAGAGTTGTCAAGGATGAAGAAGAAGAAGTGACAGCAGCTGAAATGAAGGATGTCCCATATTCAAATGCATTGGGTAGTATGATGTATGCTATGATAAGCACTAGACCGGATATAGCCTATGGTATTGGGCTAGTAAGTAGGTTCATGAGCAAACCAAGTCCAGAACATTGGACGACTGCAAAATGGTTGTTGAGGTATTTAAAAACCTCATCACAGCTGAAGCTAAAGTATTGCAGAGATGAAACAGCAAGTACAAGGGTTGTAGGCTACTGTGATTCAAATTTTGTAGGTGATTTGGACAAGAGAAGGTACATTTCAGGTTATGTTCTTACATTGGGAGGAAATACCATCAGTTGGAAGTCAAGTCTGCAGCATGTGGTGGCTTTGTCAAGCACTGAAGCGGAATACATTGCCTTAACTGAAGTTGTAAAGGAAGGAATTTGGCTCAAATGGTTAGCTAGTGAACTTGGAATTGAGCAAGGTAAAACTGTTGTATTTTGTGACTCCCAAAGTGCTATTCATTTGTATAAGAATAGTATGTTTCATGAAAGGACGAAACATATGGATGTCAGACTTCATTTTAAAAGGGATATCATCTCCAAGAAGTAGATTGAAGTGGAGAAGATTGATATTGAAATAAATCCAGCAGATATATTTACTATAGTTGTTTCAGTTAGCAAGTTCCAAGAGGCTTTGGACTTGCTAAAACTTAAACTAGATTAGTTTCAGGCGGTAAAAGGGTGCCTTAGTTGGATTCACTGTTAAATAGAGGCAAGTGTGGATATTATTGAAGAATTGCCTCGTTTTTATACAGTGGTCGCGACCTCCCAGTCAAAGAGTAGCGGCTGCGACCAGGATTGTTAGTGGTCGTGGCCTGTGCCCATGTCTCAACATGCATTTTGGATGTCTAGAAAATTCTGGGTTTTATATTAGAAAATCAGTTTTGGCAGGATTTACTGATGTGGCTGGTTCTCTTATTAGAGATATATTTACCCATTTTGTTTAGTAGGTTTCAGATCGAATCAGAGAGTGCATTTTGTAATTGAGAGAGATTTCTAGAGAGAGAGATTAGTTCTTGGGGAACTAATCTCTAGGGTTTGTAACTTTCTTCTAATTGTTCTTGATACACAATTGGGGTTTGAGAGTAGTTCTTTAGATCTCTGTACATTACATTGGTGGTTGTAATCTCTTCTATTTTCATGGTGAATTTTGTCTAGGGCTTTTTCCTGCCTTGGATGTAGGTAGCAAAAACATCTTGCTTTTGTCTACTGAACCAAGTAAACTTGGTGTTGTGTGTTTATGTTTTTGTTCTGGTTTATTGTGTTCATCTTTTATCTATTGTCATTAGGTTTGATCCTAACAGAGTGGAACTCTTTAGTAAGAGATTTCACTTTCAAGAAGGTGCACTTGGAAAATCAAAGAATAATCCCAACCCTTTTAGTCCAAGTTGATAACTTTTTGGCTCCACGAAGTGGTTCAACAAGCTCTCATATTACTTACTTCTTACCCAAAGAGATAAATGATTCCATGTTGGTCATAGAAGGTTGTGAAAAAGGAATACTATGTTTAATAGATTATATCAACCAGTTCTTCTGCCTATGGAACCCTCCAATTGGAAAGGTTAAGAATTTTGGTCGAGGAAGATGGTCAGAATATTTAAGACTCAGATTTGGCTTGACTCGGTAAGTAGTTGTTTCAAAGTTTTTAAAGTAGTTTCTCATGACAACTGTAATGACCTGAATTCTCCGATATGGTTTAATGGCGGGATTAGTAGGTCGGGAGGGCCATACTTGTTTAATTATGCCATTAAATGATATTATGCATGTATATGTGAATTATATTATAATATGATGTTAAATTCATGCATGTGAGTCCACATTTTAATTACAGGGGTATGATGGTAATTTGGCCAGTTGAGGGTATAATTGTATGCATGTCGATGATATGTGTTGAGACCACATTATAATGTGGGTTTGTTCGAGCTATTCGGCATGAGACGATCTTGGACTATCGATTAGCAGTTTAGTCACAACAGGTTTAAGTTCGGGGCTCGGGTTGAGTCTCGGGGTGATCTTAATGATTAGAGCGTTACCAGGAGTTAGATGGTAACAGGTTATGAATTATTGGTGTTTGAGATTGTCGAGAATAGCGGGAATTGGAGAGCGTTAATTATCATTAACGAGATAGGTGGAAAGTACCAATTTTTCCCTTGGGATCCTTTAGAAACTTTAAATTGACCTAGGGGTATAATGGTTATTTGACCCCTAGGATAGATATGACCATTGTTGGCTGAGAAAGAGTTAGAAAACAGAGCAAGTTTCTAAGTTTCTCCCGTACCTTCTTTCCTTCATCTTTCTTTGAGATTTTTGAACCATTTTTGAGGATTCAAGCTTAGGAAGCAAGCCTTGGGAGTTTGGGAGTGTGCTCCTCTATTGAAGAGCATCATAAACTAAGCCTTGGGTAAGTTTCTAACCATAGAATTCTCTGGTTTGCCCTGTTTTGGTTTTGTTTTGCAGCTAAGATTTATAGGGTGAATACTTGGTTTTGTTGGGAGTTTTGGCTAGGGTTCCTATGCTTGTGATATTTGGGATGTGTTAGGATGGTTTTTGGGTTCATTTGGCATTAAAAATGGGATTTGGAAGCTTGGGAATCAGGTTGGAATCGAAGGAGATGAAGAAGGTCGGTTCAGGGGAGTTTTGGTCTGGAGGTAGCACTGTAGCGCCCACCCTAGGGCGCTACAGCGCTCCTCAGGAGGCAGATGGGCATGTTGGGGGTTCTGAGTATAGCGCTGGGGCGCTAGGGGTTCAGCGCTGTAGCGCTACCCTGTTCCTCTAAAGTCCTGTTTTGAGTGTTTTTAAGGGTTTTTGACTTAGGGTTTCAATCCTTAAGGCCCGGGATCGAATCTACTCACCGTGTGGGTATGTTTCGAGGTCCCGAGAGTGGTATCTAGGTTAAGACCCTTTTATTGTGGATTCTCATTAATGGAGGTTATAATTGGTTGTGATTAGGTAACCGCTAAGGAACCAAAAGATCGATCGTTCTCAGGGGTCGTCCTTATTATATTTCTCTCTCGAACCTGAGGTAAGAAAGCTGCACCCCGTGTATATGATATGTATGGAAGTTGTTGAGGCATGCTGGTTGATAAATGTGGACATGGATTGCATATTAAATGCTAGTGAATATTGTTTACTTGTATATGACACTGACTAGTCAGGGATACTGACCTAAGAGTTAGAACCGGCATAAGCGTCCTGAACGCAGGGCCGAATGAAGATTAGATCTAATCGATATCAGTGTTGAATGGCTCTAAAGCATTAACACTGGACTGACCCTAAGGTCGATGAATCTTGTAAGCGCTTGGCTAGTCTAAGACTAGTTACTGAGAGCCAGGGCCAGAGGCCAAGGTGACCGCTTGTCACATGGCTAGGGAACACTGTTCCAGGGTTATGACTCTATGGTCATGAGGAAGGTTCTGTTGGTGACTAATCACCATGCACCTATCCTGTTTAAGCTAGTGAAAGGTTCACTTATCTGTTAAGCCCCGGTGACCCTATCGTCACATGGCAAAAAGGGAACTGTCCCCATTTTAGTGACTTTTGCGAATGTCACCTACCTGTTTTGGACTGATAGTCCGGAGTGATTATTATGATCATTGTTGATATTATATCATGCTTTATTGTGTTTTCTTGCTGGGCCTTGGCTCATGGGTGCTATGTGGTGCAGGTAAAGGGAAAGAAAAGCTCACCCAACCTTGAGTGGAGAGCTTAGGTGGTGATGTGTACATATGTGGCCGCTTGACCACCACGGCCAAAGAGTTCTCAGAGGAACTAGGGGGTTTACCCTATTTTTGCCACTTAGGTCGGCGGGGTTGTAAATTTGAAATAGTAGTGACCTTTTTGTATTACAAACAACTTGTAAATGTTTTGAATAGCTCATGAGCAGTTTATAATAAAATATATCCTTTCCTTTTATTGATTTTACACCTTAACCTGTTAATTACACTTAGAGCACATTTTTAACCAAAGGACTCGGGTAGCGGGTCAAATTTCCGGTTCACCGATCACCGTAACTGTTCTGGGATAACCAGGGCGTTACAACAACCATAACACTTTCAAGCATGATGGTTTGTTCATAGAAGATAATAGAGTCAAAGTTTACAATTTTGGCACATCACCATCAGATATTGATCGTGTAAAAATGAAGAAATCATCAATGGTCAATATATTTTCATCTTGTTCAACCAATAACAATAGGCATACTTATTCGAATAACAAAGTGCTCTATTGTGGTGAATAATCGTGTTCATTGGATGTTGTTATATGGTAGTGATTATAATCATCATGAGGATTATTCGTTTGGAATAGTTGCTTTCGATCTACACAAAGAGGGGTTCAAGTTGATTAATACACCTAGAGATGTGGTGAGAGCATCACAAGTTGAAAATATAAATAAGTTTTGTGAGTGTCTTGGTTTTATTACTTGGGATGAGTTTGATCTTGTGGCAGAGATATGTGTGATGAAGGAGTATGGTGCCTTTGATTATTGGACGAAACGACACACAATCAACTTAGAAAGGTATTGTAGTGAGCTTTGTCGTTTTGATAATTGTTTGATTAATTTTGGGAATGATGGCGATGTGGTCATTAGTATTGGTGGAGCTCTTGCTTTTTTGTATCATTCGGAGAAGAACATCGTTCACAAAGTCGAATTTAGTTATTGGAATGGAGTTAATGGTGTTGTGACTAATTTTGTAGAAAGTATCTTATAAGTCTTTAGATTTGTAGGTCATTAATTCTTGGTGAGAAACTTATTTTTGTTTTGAGGGGAGAATGGTAGAAAGAATACCATTCTTAACACTTTTAACCAAAAGACAAGTACAAACTAGATTGTTAGCTTTATAGTTCTTTATCTTTCATGCATCTTCACTGGTAATTTCCGGGTTTTGATTATTTTAACCAAAAGACAAGTACAAACTAGATTCTATATTACATTCTACATCAACAATTAGTGATAGTGTCTTTGTCAATATTCTTTTAAATATATTCATGCATACGAACTTCATCATATTAATTTAACTAAGTTCTTTTTTTTGTCTTTTTTTAATGTTAGCAACAAACATGAGTACAAAAAACAGTAAGTTTTACTTCCACACAATTACAAATCAAAGAAGGATTACTATTTGAATTTTCTGATATTTTTTTGTTATAGTTTTTCTGTATACTTAGTTAATAATATTTCACATTATTTTAGATGATTGAACCATTCAGATTATTATCTTTACAAGTTGTTGAGTTTTAGTATCAATTAAATCATTACTGTCATATTTTTTTAAAGCAAAATTTGTACCTTTTATATCCTTCATTCCTAAAATTATATAAAAAATATAACCGCGCTTCACACACTTTTTTATAATTATTAAAAAATATATATTTTTAAATATTCTTTTGGGAGATTGTGTGATAGAGATTCTTTTTCACCATACTCCTACAATATGCTCTTTATATATGGAAACGTGAGGACGTCTTGACCACAATTTTTTTTCATGAAGGTGTTCATTGTATAGCGAACCTTCTGTAGGATTTTGAGAAATTCTGAATAATTAAAGCGCTGAAAACAAAGTTCAAAAAGTTTGTTATATGTGTGCTTTTATTTAATAATAATATTATCATTATTATTTTTATAGGCTTTGCATGTTTTTATTTATTTATAAGAAGTCTAAATTATTTATGTTGTCCATGTTTTCTCTAAGTGACACGTGACAGTCATTAAAGAGTAATTAAGCTTTGCGGAAGGTAATTAAGCTCTCAGAGTTCACCTAGAGCTCCTCGAAAGGAATGTCTTACCCGTGTTAATCGTGAATCGCCTCCGGAGAAGTATGTCCTCGAGGAGGACTACTTCCCAAGGACAATGATTAAGATGTCCTCTAGGTCCTTTCCATTCAAGTCATTCGAGTCTGCGAGGAACATCCTTGGGGCCTGGAATGTAGTGTCAGGTGTCAAGCCCTGGCCCACAAACAACTATCTGATATGTTACTGTTACCCAAGTCATGGTGTTGAGCTCGTACAAGCGACAAACAAGATGTCTCATGACACCGTTTGACATAGGAAAATGTACAACTACCTCCTGACACTGCCAGAGACGTGTTACCCCATAAAGTTGTGGGCTGTAACCTCGTAAATGAGCTCGAGGAGATACGCCTGGACCCACCAACTCCTTACCTACGAGAATGTGTATTTATTAGTTGTTAAGATCCCATTAAGGGAGAATGTTTGTATTAAATCCCCATTAAGGGAATTAATTGTCCTCAACCATCTATTAATAGGACTAGGGCACACCTTCTAAAGGATCCTTAATTGAATCCCCACTTTTGTATTCAGAGCATTGCTAAAACACTGCCTGAGCTGGATAGAAGCTTGAGACCTCCAAGCTTCCCAAATCCTACTACAAGTGACTCGTGGACTAGGCTTAATAATAACCTGAACCACATAAAATCTTTGTGTTCTTTATTGCATTTTCTGTAAGCTTGATTTAATTAGTTGATAGAAAAAAAGAAAATCAACAATATATACAAAAATTTATGTTTTATGTAAGGGTTATTTTGGTCGATTACCTGTTTGAACACTTTATTTTTGAAAATGAACTTTTAGACCTCATGTTTTTTCAAAATGTTAAAAATAGGAATAGGTAGATCAATTATTTGAACACTGTATTTTGGCCGATTTCCCGTTTTGACCCTTTATTTTTAAAAATTAACCTTTGGACCATGTATTTATACAAAAGATTAAAAATTATGTATAAATATATAATTTATGTTTTCGGTAAGGATTCACACCATTTTGAACCTTGTATTTTAGTCGATTACCCGTTGGGACCCTTTATTTTTAAAAATTAACTTGTTGATTGACCTAAAAATTTTTCAAAAGGTTAAAAATAAGAATAGATAGATTGATTATTTGAACACTATATTTTGGCTGATTACCCGTTTTGACCCTTTATTTTTAAAATGAACATTTGGACCATGTATTTATTCAAAAGGTTAATTTTTTTTTTTATAAAATGGTTCACACCATTTTGAACATTGTATTTTAGTCAATTACCCGTTTGGACTCTTTATTTTTTAAAATTAACTTGTGGACTTTGTGTTTTGTCAAAATGTTAAAATACGAATATATAGATAGATTATTTGAACCACGCGTATTTTGGTTGATTACCCGTTTTGATCCTTTATTATTAAAAACTAACATTTGGACATTGTGTTTTGTCAAAATGTTAAAAATATAAATAGATAGATTATTTATTATTATTATTATTATACATAGATATTTTTAATTGACACCTATTATAATTATTATTAAAATAAAAAAGAGCAAATACATTGAATTTGTGAATGTGGGAAAATCGCTAAAGGTGTAAGGCACCCGGGAAGGAGGCCTACTTTATACCAACATGTGTCAAGTCTTCTACGAGCTCCGCCCCTACAAGAAAACGGCCTGCGCTAACGCGCCTTCTATTTTTTAGTAAAGCAACCTTTCGCGCTAGGCGCTCACGCTTTTTGCCTCGCACCCCTGAAGACATCACACGAGGCCCCAATGCCTAGCCATGTTGCTCTAGATGCTGCGACGCTGCTCATGCGTGAAGTCGTATGCTAAACACACTTCGCCTATGCGCAAAGCTAAGGATCTCATTGCGAAGGCCTCGTTGCCTTGAAGTCGCACATAGTGAGGGCCTCACATAGTGAGGCTAGCCAAGCGAGGGAGGGCCTCGCAGAGCGAGGTTGGGGTTGCTTAGGCTTCGTTGAGCCTCATGCACCCCTCGCGACGTCTGAGTGCCTCGTATCGAGAGGCTTCACATAGTGCAGCATGCCAAGAGCCTCGCGCACCCCTCGCGACACCAAGTGCTTCGCACCGAGAGGCTTCACATGGTGCAGCCAGCCAAACCTCGCGCACCTTGCGACACCAAGTGCCTCGCAGAGTGAGGCCTCACACATCGTGACCTGCCAAGAGCCTCGCGTACCCCTCGCGGCACCAAGTGTCTCGCTGTGTTGCTCATATTATGGTGACACCCCCTATGAGCAAAAGACCCTTCGCCCGTATGAAAAATATGCAAAGGGCCTCGTTGCCATGGTGTCGGGGCATGGAGGAAGGCCACACGTAATGAGGAATTCATTGCCTCATCACGTACCACATATCCCAAGCCTCTCAAGCAGAGAAGGAGAACTAGTAAGTGTGTCCAACACTTAGCAAAATATTAGGAGGTGATGAGAGAAGATATATTTTGGGTATGGGAGAAGGACCTTCAAGTATGGGGGATGTGAACAGGTACAAGGTGTATGACCCTGAGGGAGGCAAGGGCGTGATTCTGACATCAGTGCCCGATAAGTAGTGGTGGTACGAATCAGTACAAGAGGTGGTGGCATGACTTGCATACCTCTGACCTTGTACCAACAACCAACATCACGACCCTCTGCTCCTTTACATCATGTCCCACTACTCTGACAGGGTACCAACGTATGAACTTGTCCATTGGGACCGCCTTGTATCAGAGGCCATTAGAGCCCATCTATAAATAGGCTGCGACCCCTCAAATGAAGGGGTTGGAAAAATTCATTGTATACATAGATAGTAAGGCCATATATGAGATTATACTCCATTGTTTTTCTGGATATTTCTTCCTTAAGTTTTTCCTAAGTTCTATCTACGTGGTTTTCGCAACAAACTTTAAGTTTTCCATCCATATATCATTGACGAGTTTCTACCGTCAACAATTTGGCGTCGTCTGTGGGAAGAACAAGTATTAAGCCAACGTTCATTCATCACTTCCAGCAAGGAAAAATTCCAAGGAATTCAAAACGCTTACATCAACTACAAGATGTTGAGGTTCACCTGGACGGAGAACAACTGAGGGTCTCCCGGAAAGACCCTCCTCTGCCTAAGCATGGAGATATGTCGGAGTAACGTCCTACCCCAAGGGAGGAAAAGGAAGCATCGTCCCCGGCTGTCCGGCCCGACGGAGGTCATTCAAAGCCGCTTGCGCACCCACATCCTTGGCCCTCGATGGCACCACGCTCTAACCACTGAGACTCGGGTCCTTCGACGCATAGGCCAAGCAAGAGTCCCCGAGTACACTCAGTGAGTTCCAACTCAAGAACTCGCTTCTATGAGAACAGATTCGCGAGTTACACAAAAATAATCGAAGGCTGGAAACCACACTAGAAAACATGTAGAAGGTTTTAAACGACCTTCTGCAAGGAAAGTCGAGCATACCCCTTCCGAAGCATAAAGAGAAATAACGTGAAAGAGGGGAAATCGATGTTCCCATAGACGATGGGAGAGCTTGAATTTCCACCAGCAACATTCTCCAAACAAAGTACCATGAGGGACCTAGGCCTAGTGAAATACCCCCAGGAGCAAAGGCGGAGGGACGACACTTGTCGTAAGAACGAAGCCGAAGTCACCTCTAAGGAGGCACCCCGTGGCCTAAGAGAAAAGCTCAATGGAAGGAGGTCAGAAGTAAGGATGACACCTCCCATGGCCCCTCCAAAGGGCAAAGAAAAAAGAAAGGAAAACCCTACGGAGTTGAGATACTCCATGAATAGGAGGTGACATGAACTGGACACCGAGATGAGAAGCCTCCGGAGCAAGATTGTCACAGCGTTTGGGGTGCACATTACCGATGAAGAGTTCGACTACGATTGACCCTTCACGTGAGAGATCTAGTTGGAACGACTTCTGAATAACTTTAAAGAACCTCATATGTCCCCATATGAGGGCACCTCGGACCCCAAGTACCACTTGGACGCCTTCAACAATTTACTGAAGCTGAGAGGGATCAATAGCAGAGCAAGGTGTCATTGTTTTGCTGTCACGCTGAAAGGGCCTGCATACAAGTGGTTCAAGAGGCTGAGGCCGGGGACCATTAGGTCATGGCAACAATTTTCTGACGAGTTTCTCCAACAACATCATGTCGGGCACTAGCCTCGCTAATATAAAGCAAGGTGAAGGAGAAAGCTTGAAGAGCTACATCCATAGGTTCAACATGGAGGCAGCTAGAGTGGGAAGCCTGACTAGGGAAGAACTCAAGATGGCAATCACGGCTGGAGTGCACCCAGGAAATAAGCTTTGGGATAATATGCTCAAAAGGGAGTTCACTGACTTAGACGATTTCTATGAACGGGCACAAAAGTACATTCATGTCGAAGACGACCATGAGAACCTGAAGGCATCACTTGTCAAGCCCTAGCCCCTGAATGTTTGAATGACACAAAAAAGAAAAGGGTGTACGAAGGGCCAAGAGATGACCACCAGAGGAAGCACAAACACAGAGGTAATCCTAGGCAAACATCCCACACCTTCTACATCGACCTAACACATACTAGGGAGCATATCTTCGTAGCGAATGAGATCAGGTCCCCTTCAGAAGACCCCCACCAATGAAGAGAGATCGGTCAAAGAGAGACCCCAGAAAGTATTGTCAGTATCATAAAGACATTGCCCACACCACAGCGGAATTCACTCATTTAAAGGTGGAAATTGAAGAACTCATACGCAGAGGGCACTTGGGTAGATACGTCCGAAGAGAAAATGAAAGACCAGATGATAGACCACCCTTGCCACGAGCACGAGAGGTAGCCCTAGTGGTTCAAGGAGAGGTGAGGATGATCTTTGGAGGACCAGGATTCGGAGGAGAATCGAGAAAGGGGAGAGATAGATACGCCAAGGAAGCCAGACGAAGCCCACCCCCATGCATGCTAAGCTTAAAACAAAGACCCCTGAAAAACTTTAAAGGGAAAATGACTCAATAACCTTCACCGAAGAAGATGTGCGGGGTGTGCATTTTCTGCACAATGACCCCCTGGTGTTAAGTGTACAGCTGGCTAACATGAAGGTGCATCAGGTTCTGGTAAACAATGGGAGCTCCGTAGACATCCTATATCGCCCAGCCTTAGATAAGATGGGACTGGGCATCAGGAACCTAATGCCTTGCAACACCTCCCTGTATGGGTTTACAGGAGACTCGATATAGCCTCTGGGCACAATCGAGTTGGCCCTCACCATGGGAGAGCTGCCTAGACAGACCATTGTAATGACAAACTTTGTCGTAGTAAGCTGTTCGTCGGCCTTCAACGTGGTATTAGGGAGACCCTCCCTGAGAGAATTGAAAGGGATAACCTCGGTATACCATTTGGCCATAAAATTCCCAACTCCTAGGGGGGGGGGGGGTAACGAGCGTGAAAGGAGAATAGAAAGAAGCAATGGAATGTTATAACATGTCCATCCGCATGCACAGCCATGAAACCGCCAGAACCTATGGCGATGGTAGTGCATGGGAGCACAAACCCGCGTGAGTCCAACCCCAAAGTTACTGAGGAGATCAAAATTGATGGTTGTGCATACACGCCTGAGAGAGAACATCGGGTAAAGCTCCATTTTTAGTACGATAAATCAAAAGGGTTACCATAGTTAGCCCCCCAACATAGTTGTGAGTCCTCCCCTTATAAGCAGCTATGAATTAGAGGGGTAACCTAGATGCCTGGATATGTAGTAAGAACAATGTAGCCATAGATATCTATGTACTCTACTCATTTTTAATGAATATGTTTCTTATTGGCATGTCACACTCCTCATTTACGTGAGCACGTATTTAACTCTCGTGTACCTATCACCAATCGAAATTGTCAAAGTGCATGAGAAAAATGATCAAAGTGTCCGATGAGATAAATCTCGCCAACCACTTGGGGGGTAGATACAGCCAAAAATGGTCCTAAAAGAGACCCTTATGAAAAAAAAATAAGGAAGAAAACCTTGTAAGGCATCTCTTGAGTTCACGAGGATTAGCTACCCTCAAGAACATCAAGAGGGTCAAAAGGTCCTACAGGAAGAACCTCCTAATAAAGGCTGATACCTCCACGAGAGGAAAGGCCTTAGGAAGAGCATCCGCCAATAAGCCTAGAACGACCACCAAGCCATCTAGCCGAAAATGCTCCTAAAAGAGAATCTTGTAAAAATAGTACTATGCATAATGACGAGAAGGATGCTTCTCGCACAAAATAACAAGTGTGTGCAAAGAGTATAAAAGGATACCGAGAACCCAAGGGGTTAACATGTCCTTACAAGTATAGTCAAGGTGCACCAAAAAGACTATCATCATCAGTCCAAGGAAGAGATAAGGAATTCATCAAAAAAGAAGAGGGATTTATCAAAGTCCCTTACACTTGATAACCAAAAGAAAATGACAAAGGCAAGAAAGGCTAATGCATCCTCATAGTCGATATAAAAAATAAGGGACTTAGAAATCAAGAGTCCCACATACCATTAAAGACTTATGAGGAGTTCCATAAAACAAAAAAGAAAACAACATGGAGGGTTACACAACAGTGATATATATGTATACAGATAAGTCTTGAAGAGGGGTCTACGGGTTTCCACTTCGACCTTTCCACTTAGCAATCTTCCCAGTTGCATACTCTCCAAAGGGAGACAAATCGACGTCGGGATTGGTCCTCCACACGACATGCAACATGCACTCAATTATGTCGTTCTCAACATTTACAAGTTCAGCCTCAAGCGTGCTAATTCTCTCGTTTAGAGTGTGGATAATAGCTTCAAGTTTAATATTGGATTGAGAGGTCAAAACAACATTGGCCAGTGCAACATCCCTCTGGAAAATCGCTTCAGCAAGCTGGCTCTCCAAATCGCGGATCCGTGCGGACAAATTATCCTTCTCTGCCTCAGCCATGGAGAGATTCTTCATTGCCCCTCAAGCTCGAGCTGTAGCCATTGTGTGGATGAGGAGCTTGAGGTGACAAATCGGTGGCCCAGGATGGAAGCCTAAGTAAGGACAAAGAAACAAAAGAAACAAAACAAAACAAAACCAAAAAACATACATTTAGTGTTTTTGACAAATACTTGCATAGAGGCTTGCATATAAGCCTCGCCCAACTTAGCATCTGGAATGTCATGCATACACCCCCATTCACCTTCAGGAATGTTGCCCATGTAACGGTTCATGGCTTCTCCATACTGGCATGCTAGAGGATGGCCTCCAGAAGTGGAGGCATAAGCTCAATGAGGGGAAGCATGTATACCTGTCGAGGCATGCTTAGACAAGGAAGGAGATTGAGAGGGTCCTGATCCATCTGCAGAGGCACGAGGGGCAGAGGGGCGCGGAGTCACCTCTTTAGGCAGAGAGGCACCCGAAGACACCCACCTCAAACACCCCCCCGAGGGTGGAAAGTCATCACCAAAAGAAGGAAGGACAAAGTTCCTCTTCAGAATAGAAGGGGGGGAGCATGGGTGTTGAAAGCAGACTCGCCACCAGGCATCGATGGCGGAACCTGAGAAGTAACACTATCAGTGTGTCCGTTGTCAGCAACATCCCTAGCCTCGCCAGCCAAGGACCTTAAACATGAATAATTCTTAGACTCCACCTCGACTTTATCTTCCGTGTCCATATGGTCACCCGACAGGTAGATGTAATCTTTATCAACTTCCTCATCATAATTGTCTTCATCACCACCATATACCCACGGAACAGTAGATTTGGATAAGACGGAGCATAAGGAAACAACTTGATCCGGAGACAGCAGCTTGTACGAATAAATATTGCCTTTTGTAAAAAGGCCATGGGCCTGTTTGCGCAAGGCTGGCACACTTAGGATCTTTTCCACTTGATCGCGGGCCGATGATTTCAAGGTAGGGCTGGCAACCCCTTCGAGACCTGCAGTGAAGAAAAAAGAAATAACCATAGTTAGATAAACCAGAAAAAAGGGAGTAAAAGAGAAATTTCTTATATACGAGCTCAAGGTGGGAATAAGCTTACTTGAAGTGTTGAAGCGCGTATGTTGGGTGGACACATTGTTGGTGAAGAAGAAGTCACTCTTCCACGAACTCCTATTGGAAATGGAATCCTCCACAAGGGGATACCCTGTAAGAGCCAAGACTTTCTAGAGCTGATAGAAGCAGGGGTCTGTTGGGTTCGCCCTAAGGGTATAAAGGTTATGGACCTTACTCATGGAAGGCCCTCTGGAGTGCACTTGTTTGTATAATACGTATAAACAACTGAGCATAACCCAAGAGTTAGGGGACAGTTGGAGGGGTGCTAGCTCAAAGTAGTTGAGTACCTTGACAAAAAAGGGGTGAAGCGGCAAGACTCCACCGGATTTGATTATTGAGTCGCTGAAAGCAACGAACCCCTTGGGTGACTTAGATGCACGGTCCTCGTGGGTTGGAATTATGAATTTGATGTCCGACGATAGTTGGTGGGCCTTCAACAGGTTGGCAAGCTTAACACGGGTAAGAGTGGACATGATACCCGTGTAACGCCCTACTTCCTTAGAGCCGTTACTAAGTGAGTTTTTAAGACAAAACAATGTGCAATGGACTCGCTAACCGAGGTTTTGAAACAAAAGTGTGACTAATTAAAAGTTAAGGCTGTAATCTTTGAAAATGCGTCATTTCATTAAAACTTCTATTATTAAATATTTGGGATCCCAAAATAAGGTTTGAAAACTATTTACATCTTGAAATAAGTTCACAGTTGATAAATCATAAAATCGTAGATTATTACAGCCATTTTCAAATAAACCCCCAACCAAAGCAGTCGGGCAGGCCAAACATGTACGCGCCGCTTCACGCTCTCCGTACTCATGGTTGGTTGATTCAGTCATTGCCCTTACCTGCAACACAGAGCACCCGTGAGCCGAAGCCCAGCAAGAAAACTCATGCAGAACATAACATATAATCCACAAATAAACAAGTCAATCATTAGACTAAGCAAACACGGCCATGCCGCCCCAGGACCCTTACCAAAGCCCTGGGGTATCGGTTCTCACCGCGAGGATAACTCATGTATCCCTTGGGTCCCACCCTGAATATATATCATAACACATGTATCCACCGGGCCCCGCCCTGATTATAGCATCCCATGTGCTAGGTGTTACTTTCGGCCCACGGCCGCCCCGGCTTACGCCGTACTCGGCCCACGGCCGCCCCGGCTTACGCCGTACTCGGCCCTTGCCGCTCATTTCATCATAATCACACATATAGTACATTTGAAATAACCATTCACACACATCATGATTCATTTAAGGTTAAACATTTGCACATAATACAATATGGGGCCATGCCCTAACCTCGGGTGTTATAGTTTTCTTACCTGTATTCCGAGCCTCCTGATGCACTAAAGCTGCGAGCACGGTCCTCCAGCACGAGCCTCACAAAGGACCTAGTCACAACACACAAGAAACATCCCTCATTACTAATCAACCCAAAACCACTTCCCGGGACCAATCCCACACTCCCGGGGCCTCTAAAACCTTAAAACAACACCCCGGAGACATCCCCCGAACCCCCGGAGCAAAGGCCTAAAATTGCCTAAAAATGATGCCCTGAAATTTGCCTTGTGCCGCGGCACCACATCCTTGTGCCGCGGCACCCATCAGACAGAGGATCCCTTGCCGCGGCACGAAAAACCTGTGTCGCGGCACGCCTTCGCAGACCCAGAATTCTGGGTTTTCTCCTGCGTTTTCTCCGAGCTTAAACCATCCCAAATCATACAAAACCAATACCCAAACCCCTAAAACCAATTCCAAGCTTCATATGAACAACTTAACAACCTATAGGCACTAGATACAAGATCAAAACATCAACACACTCAAGAATCCACCCCATGATTCCTAATTTCAGCATCTCAAACCAAAAACTCAAACACACTAACTCAAGCTCTAGATTTCACAATTCAAAACAGAAATCAAACTTAAATGCTCATAAAATCCATACCTCAAGTGGAGAATCCACCCAACAAGCTCCCTTGATTCACCTCCTAAGCTCCCACTTCAGCCCATTTTCCTCTTCTTCTTCTTCTCTTTCTTGCCCTAACTCTCCTCCTCTTCATTTTAGCAAAGCCAACATATATCCCAAATGCCCAAACCGTGACCCACTAAAACCCAGCTGAGAATTGCCTATAACCCTTGCCAAATGACCATTTTACCCTTTCCTACTAATCCTCCTTAGCTAAACCTCAAAGGACACTTAAGTCTTTTCATTTCTATTTCATTTCTACCACTTTTTACCTTAAAACTTGTTACCCACAGCAGTAACTAATGGTTACCCAGGTTACTAAATCTCCAATAACCATTACCCGCTAAATCTCAACTTAGCCATAAAATTCCTGAGATACCCCTAGGCTCCTCCCGAGCCGGGTACAAAATCCCGTTGTGACATCTAAGTTAACTAGCTCTCTAGGACCGTCTCGGCACGTGCATCACAATAATAAAACCACACACACGCGGTACAATTCACAGAATACAATTATCACATATCAATACAGTTATGCCCATCATGGCCAGAATTACAATTATGCCCTTCTAACACGATCCGGGCCTATATGCATACTAGTAAACATAGCCATGCATCTCAGTTTAAACAAATAGCCAAATAACATGCTTTAAATCATAATCATGCATTTAATTCATAAAATCACACATAAATCCCAACCTGCCCTCCTGGCACACTAATCAAGGCCCTTAAGCCTTATTAGCGAATTTGGGTCGTTACAACTATCCCCTCCTCATAAAAATTTCGTCCTCGAAATTTATCCAAACACACCAGTCAATAAACCCGCAGTTTTGACCATAACTTCCAAGGTCCACCGCCTTTACTTTACTTTTCAACAACACTCTTACAGGAGTAACAATCTTGCCCCTCAAGATTTTGTCTAATAGCCATGCTCCCGATAGCTTCTTGCTTACCCCGCAACCCTTCTGAAACTTCAGGGTCTGCCTAGATTACAATTACTAATTCATTGTCTTCTCGATAGCCAATTCATTGACCAATTCATCACCTCTACTAGGTGGGATCAGCTTATAGGCCCCGCTGGCCTAACCCTTAGTACAACTTCTGAATTTCATGTTGAAATAAGAGTCAGAACTCTCCCTTCTTTCTCTGAACACCTTACAGATCCTCGTCTGCTATTACGTAGAGCTACAAATCTTTCCTTCCGGAACTTTATTTCCTCAACATTTAACAATTTACCTGCCCTTTATTCTTTCGAATATGCAGACACTCCTGCCTTAAGGATTCCAACAACCTCTCTGGCATTCTCTCTAAACCAAAGCCAACCCATAGTATTCATTATGCGTTACATTAACAAGACACCAACAACTGCCACCGCGACTAACTCGTCAGGGATTACACTTCCCTTAATACCTCAAGTATTCGCCTACTCAGCGCTTAATTCTTTAAGATCTTTAATAACTTTCAGACTGCCAATTCACTTGCAATCAACTGACAATTCCAGGTTCCCACTCTGTTCTTTTTGTCCTCTAAATCCATTCCAACAATTTAAAATACTATAGGCTCTCAATTCCGTATCAGCGACGTTCTATCTCGAACCCAGTTCACTTGACCCAACAACATTAACTCCCTTAACTGAGTTAAAGCTTTTCATGTCCAAACAATTTACTCAAGGTCTAAAGTGGTCTATTCCCATGATACACTACCACATCACCTAACCCCTCAGGGTCCAAAGGAAAACGCTATATTCCGGCACCCGCTCGACCCTCCCGGTACGACGTACCCTAGGAGGTGGAATGATGTCCATTCAGAATTCTCATTCACAACCCGAATCTAATTGGATCCTTCGTCCATTTCTGGTATTCCAACTTGTACCACCTTAGCAGGGTCCTTCTCTGCTTCAACCAAAGCCGACACTTCGGGTTCCATAGCTCAGTGACACTCACCAGCTAATCATACCTGCTAACGTTACGCCAATCTCAGTCGTTGCCTTATATCCTCCATCGCAATCTATGGCATTATTCCCTGACTGATACTCGCCTCACAGTTAGGGGCTCTGCCTCTAATTAAATTTCTCCTCGTCCAATCGAGAATTCAAACACTGATCATCAGTCTGTTACTTTTCACCACCACTGGGTCTCAACATTAACCTTCTTACTAATACCCACAACTCAAGTACCTCATCATAGACCAAGTCTTTTATGCCACCACTCTTAACTTAGCCATAACACACACACATTCCAGCATTCCCAGATATTAATCAATTCTTACCTTGTCTTCTGAATTTCTTTCTGATTCGACACATTCAGTCCGTCTAACCTCAAGTTTTACTGTTCTCCTCATCTCTGATGTAGTTGTCTCCGGAGGTGCTTGTGCAATAGATGACGCGCTTACCAGTCTTGTTATGCCTTCAATTCTTCGGACGTTCTTCATTAGCTTCTTTGTGACTTCAGATCAAATCTTCACATACCTGTCCTTTCTTCTTGCAGCTGTAATCTGAGAACTCCTGACGACATCCAAACTAACACTCCGTAGAACCTTACCTGTGACTTCGCCTTCTGGGTACAAACGTCTTTCGCATAGTCACTTGCTCACCATTTCTGTCTGGGAGTAATCCATATGTACTGCTCGTGAACTTGAAGGGAACTTGCCCACACCGTTCATGCATTCTCTGTCTAAAGAACTTACCTGTGCTGCTGTAGCTTGAACCGTTCCAGAATCCTTGTTACCAATTCCTCACACCCTGCCCCGTGCAACCTAATCTATTCACGAAAAGTCTTTATCCTTGGTTTCCAACTGGCAATAACCAGGTCGTAGATCAACTCTTGGGGACATCGTCCCATCTTGTATCCAACATTGTACTTTTCGTCCTAACCCGACGATACTAGCAATCCCCGCAGTATAACACACTGGCTATACCAGGCCCAGATTCCATTAATTGCTTCGATAGACTTTCTGTCGGCCAAGACCGTCTTTTACAACATTCTTTATACCAACCCTATCTGTAGTCTGACCTTGAAGTATCCCCTAAATCTTTCTTTACATACCCACGTAATTTTCCCACTGATCAGCTCCGTCTCCTTTACGTACTCCAGATGATATCCTCAACAATCCATCTGCCAGAGTTTCTAATTCCTTCTCAATAAGTATCACTGTCCTCAGCCTCTCAAATGGCACCATAGAGGCACCCTCTCTATGTCCATCACCCTCTCGGAGCATTCGCAACACCGAATCCTTTCAGTTCGCTACCTGACCAAAGCATAAGCTCGTCAGTTAAATACTCACCCTTGAGGACTCAGCCTCAAACTTTGAATGTATCACTGCACTCTGGCTCTCCGTTCCCTCACCATGGGAAATCCATCCCAACATATCGAGTCATTCTATGCAGAAGTCCTCGCCTGACCTCCTCTCAGGTGGCATCCTCTCCCCCAAGCGCATACTAACTAACCTCCCTGGTTCCTGACGCCAGCTCGACAACCACCTTAGCAATCAAACTTCTTTCAAATCTCAAATTAGGTGCCCAAGAACTGTCTGGGGTCCTTCTACCTCAACAATCGTGAATCCAACCTTGCTGCGTTCTATCAAATAATAGTACCATCCTTTCACCCAGACCTCTCCCCTTTCTTGGCAATTCCAGAAGCCACAACCCTATCCGGGGTTCTTTCAACTTGATTATCACGAATTTATCTTTACTAATTCCATCAAAGGAAGCACCGCCCTTGCGGCTCTAGCACTCATGCTCTATACATCAACCATCAGTTCCTCAAACAATATGGCCCTCTCCGCCATCCACATACAGACCAAAAACTCTTTCCTCAAAGCAGCCCAAATGCCTTAGGTTATTCCAGATCTCATGCCCTTAAATGGGTCGTCATCCAATTCCGGTACATCCGCCAGTATAAATTCCCAAATGAATTATCCAATTCACCAGACCCATTGATCTACGCGGTTGTTACCCCTAACAGTCCAAACCAGACTTACACATTTGCCCGTCTCCACGGTTCTAATCATGTCTTTAAAATCTCTTCTAACCATTCATCATCTAGGTTCTTTCCAACCCAATAAACTAGTACCTCAGCCCGAGTATCACTTCCAGGAAACTCTCTACCTCCACATTTAACATAACCCCCTAATCAGGATCTCTCGTCCTCTTAACCAAGGGTGGAATTAACTCAGCTCATCTATTGATAAATTCCTTGTCAACTCGTACCTTCCTCAACACTAGAGGATAACACCCTATACTCCTTTCATATAGTACCCTTATCTGTCCATACTTCACAGTAAACCATCACCGGTAACCTTACTGTTAAAACATCTAATTCAATCATCACCCCAGAGAATCCGCTGTTCTTCTATCCCATCTCAACTAACAAACTCCACAGCTAACTCACACACTAGTGACCCTTTGCTGCTGCTCTCAGGGATAACTGGAGATCTCAAATCCAACTTACATCTAGAAACCCCCTTTTCAACACAATATCAGGTCCCCAAACCTTTCTAGGAACCAACAACACGAGTTCATCCGTCAAAACCGACCAACTCCTGAACTCTGTGGTTCATACTCTGAACCAACCCACCACTAGGTCCAAATATCCACAGGTATAATGCACACACAAGCATATACTAGTTCAAATCCACAATGATATACATTTAGCTACCAGATTTATCACCACTAAGTATATCCAGGTCTCAACATGCTTCATACAAGCAAATAAACGGATAAACTTATGAATTTAATTCAGAAAATTAACCACATACACTCAATATTCAAACCATTATGCCAATATTCATCCACATGCATAATAGTATTATTCAGCATGCATCAATCTCAACATGCAATACTAAAGGGCTCAGCCCAACAGCATCTCCTGCATATGTCAACTCATTTCTCATGCTCCATATAGATAAGCAGGCAAACAGGGCATCCAAACATATATTCAGACATGTCAATTAATCATACCAACCAACCCTGAGTCGAGCTTGTCACTGACAGCGAGCGTACATGTTCGGTCGATCTCCAGAACCAATAAACCTTGGCTCGCTCTGATACCAAGTTGTAACGCCCTACTTCCTTAGAGCCGTTACTAAGTGAGTTTTTAAGACAAAACAATGTGCAATGGACTCGCTAACCGAGGTTTTGAAACAAAAGTGTGACTAATTAAAAGTTAAGGCTGTAATCTTTGAAAATGCGTCATTTCATTAAAACTTCTATTATTAAATATTTGGGATCCCAAAATAAGGTTTGAAAACTATTTACATCTTGAAATAAGTTCACAGTTGATAAATCATAAAATCGTAGATTATTACAGCCATTTTCAAATAAACCCCCAACCAAAGCAGTCGGGCAGGCCAAACATGTACGCGCCGCTTCACGCTCTCCGTACTCATGGTTGGTTGATTCAGTCATTGCCCTTACCTGCAACACAGAGCACCCGTGAGCCGAAGCCCAGCAAGAAAACTCATGCAGAACATAACATATAATCCACAAATAAACAAGTCAATCATTAGACTAAGCAAACACGGCCATGCCGCCCCAGGACCCTTACCAAAGCCCTGGGGTATCGGTTCTCACCGCGAGGATAACTCATGTATCCCTTGGGTCCCACCCTGAATATATATCATAACACATGTATCCACCGGGCCCCGCCCTGATTATAGCATCCCATGTGCTAGGTGTTACTTTCGGCCCACGGCCGCCCCGGCTTACGCCGTACTCGGCCCACGGCCGCCCCGGCTTACGCCGTACTCGGCCCTTGCCGCTCATTTCATCATAATCACACATATAGTACATTTGAAATAACCATTCACACACATCATGATTCATTTAAGGTTAAACATTTGCACATAATACAATATGGGGCCATGCCCTAACCTCGGGTGTTATAGTTTTCTTACCTGTATTCCGAGCCTCCTGATGCACTAAAGCTGCGAGCACGGTCCTCCAGCACGAGCCTCACAAAGGACCTAGTCACAACACACAAGAAACATCCCTCATTACTAATCAACCCAAAACCACTTCCCGGGACCAATCCCACACTCCCGGGGCCTCTAAAACCTTAAAACAACACCCCGGAGACATCCCCCGAACCCCCGGAGCAAAGGCCTAAAATTGCCTAAAAATGATGCCCTGAAATTTGCCTTGTGCCGCGGCACCACATCCTTGTGCCGCGGCACCCATCAGACAGAGGATCCCTTGCCGCGGCACGAAAAACCTGTGTCGCGGCACGCCTTCGCAGACCCAGAATTCTGGGTTTTCTCCTGCGTTTTCTCCGAGCTTAAACCATCCCAAATCATACAAAACCAATACCCAAACCCCTAAAACCAATTCCAAGCTTCATATGAACAACTTAACAACCTATAGGCACTAGATACAAGATCAAAACATCAACACACTCAAGAATCCACCCCATGATTCCTAATTTCAGCATCTCAAACCAAAAACTCAAACACACTAACTCAAGCTCTAGATTTCACAATTCAAAACAGAAATCAAACTTAAATGCTCATAAAATCCATACCTCAAGTGGAGAATCCACCCAACAAGCTCCCTTGATTCACCTCCTAAGCTCCCACTTCAGCCCATTTTCCTCTTCTTCTTCTTCTCTTTCTTGCCCTAACTCTCCTCCTCTTCATTTTAGCAAAGCCAACATATATCCCAAATGCCCAAACCGTGACCCACTAAAACCCAGCTGAGAATTGCCTATAACCCTTGCCAAATGACCATTTTACCCTTTCCTACTAATCCTCCTTAGCTAAACCTCAAAGGACACTTAAGTCTTTTCATTTCTATTTCATTTCTACCACTTTTTACCTTAAAACTTGTTACCCACAGCAGTAACTAATGGTTACCCAGGTTACTAAATCTCCAATAACCATTACCCGCTAAATCTCAACTTAGCCATAAAATTCCTGAGATACCCCTAGGCTCCTCCCGAGCCGGGTACAAAATCCCGTTGTGACATCTAAGTTAACTAGCTCTCTAGGACCGTCTCGGCACGTGCATCACAATAATAAAACCACACACACGCGGTACAATTCACAGAATACAATTATCACATATCAATACAGTTATGCCCATCATGGCCAGAATTACAATTATGCCCTTCTAACACGATCCGGGCCTATATGCATACTAGTAAACATAGCCATGCATCTCAGTTTAAACAAATAGCCAAATAACATGCTTTAAATCATAATCATGCATTTAATTCATAAAATCACACATAAATCCCAACCTGCCCTCCTGGCACACTAATCAAGGCCCTTAAGCCTTATTAGCGAATTTGGGTCGTTACAACCCGCATTTTCAGAATTGTCGAAAGTCCTCCTCGGCATGTTTGGTATCTGGATAAAAACAACGGGCAATTTGAGAGCGACTGACTTCCTCAACCCCCTAGAAGGCCCTCTAAGTATAAGAGATAAGAGAGACATGCATATCACTGAGGGAGAAAAGTATACCTGGGTGCGTGTATGCAGGTCCTTAAATGTGCGCGAAAGAACCATTGGATGTGCGGAAATGAATCCATGGGCGCAGAAGGGGTAGGTCTTGAGGGGTACGGAGATGACCTCTTAAGTGCAAACACCCTATACTCCTTGCAATGCAAACATGGGACAAGGAAGAATAAGTTAAAAAAAAAAATGGAGATGAATTTAAAGGGGCGAAAATTACCTCAAGGTGGCTTCTATGGAGGATAGAACTTTGGAGCCTTTGGAAATAACATACATGGGATACCACTAGGCTAGAGAAGTTTTGGGTGTGAAAAATGAATCCAAGCATGTAGGTATTTATAAGGAGAGCCAAGTCTTCCAAGCCCTTGGATCAAGTCTAGGGTGAATGGTGGAGATCAAGAGCCTTAGCTACGTTGGGATCCACGTTTAGAAATGGTTGGCCTTTATTCAATCTTAGGGACACACTTGGATCACCACCAAAGCTAGTTGGTTTTTGTGTTTCCATAGACACTACAAAGAAACACACCACCCAGATACACTTTGTGTTTCTTCATAAACCATTAGATAACACACCAAAGTTGAGCCTCCCAAACTTCCTTGAGTAAAGTAAAGCTCCAATGCCATTCATATCGTACAAGAGAAGAGGAAAGAGTCTACAAGGACACTTAAAAGTATACTTATAGACTCGGGGGCAAGTGTGAATGTGGGAAAATCGCTAAAGGTTCAAGGCACCTGGGAAGGAGGCCTGCTTTATACCAACATGTGTCAAGTCTTCTACGAGTTATGTCCCTTGCGTTGAAGAAGACTATACGAGGCCCATCTTGACTACGCCTCGCGCCTCGCCATGTTGCTCCGGATGCCGCGATGCCGCCCATGCGCGAAGCCGTGTGCCGAAGACACTTCGCCTATGCGCAAAGCCAAGGATCTCGTTGCGAAGGCCTCGTTGCCTTGAAGTTGCACATAGCGAGGGCCTCACATAGTGAGGATGGACAAGCGAGGGAGGGCCTCGCATAGCAAGGTTGGGGTCGCTTATTGAAGGCTTCGATGGGTCTCGCGCAACCCTCGCGATGTCCGAGTGCCTCGCACCGAGAGGCTTCACATAGTGCAGCCTGCCAAGAGCCTCGTGCACCCCTTGCGACACCAAGTGCCTCACACTGAGAGGCTTCACATGGTGCAGCTAGCCAAACCTCACACACCCCTCGCGACACCAAGTGTCTCGCACCTCATATTGTGGCGACACCCCTTATGAGCAAAAGACACTTCGCCCGTATGAAAAATATGCAAAGGGCCTCATTGCCATGGTGTCGGGGCACGGAGGAAGGCCACACGTAATGAGGACTTCATTGCCTCATCACGTACCATATGTCCCAAGCCTCCCAAGTAGAGAAGGAGAACTAGTAAGTCTCTCCAACACTTAGAAAAATATTAGGAGGTGATGAGAGAAGATATATTTTGGGAATGGGAGAAGGACCTTCAAGTACGGGGGACGTGAATAGGTACGAGGTGTACGACCCTGAGGGAGGCAAGGGCGTGATTCCGACATCAGTGCCCGACAAGTAGTGGTGGTACGAATCAATACAAGAGGTGGTGGCATAATCTGCATACCTCTGACCCTGTACCGATAACCGACACCACGACCCTTTGCTCCTCTACATCATGTCCTACTACTCTGGCAGGGTACCAACGTACGAACTTGTCCTTTGGGACCATCTTGTATCAGAAGCCATTAGAGCCCATCTATAATAGGCTTCGGCCCCTCAAATGAAGGGGTTGGAAAAATTCATTGTAGACAGAGATAGTAAGGCCATATATGAGATTATACTCCATTGTTGTTCTAGATGTTTCTTCCTTAAGTTTTTCCTAAGTTCTATCTACATGGTTTTCGCAACAAACTTTGAATTTTCCATCCATATATCGTTAACGAGTTTCTGCCGTCAACATAATTTTTTCATTAATCAATTAATAGCTATAAATTAGAAAAGTAAAATAAAAAATGAGAAAAAAATGACATTTATTATTATATTTATATTTATAATATAATTAAATAGTTATAGTAATTAAATATGTAATCAAATTTGAATTCAAATTATATAAAATAAAAAAAATGCTAATTAATAATTATAAATTTTAAAAAGAAAAATAAAGATGCTCTTTAGAGATAATATATATAATTTTTTTGAGAAATTATAATACGGTTTTGTTTAAATAAATAAATAATTAAATTATTATTATATAGTTATTATTATTAAAATTAATTTACTTTTATCATAAATTTTATAATTAGATATTTTTCATTTTTTCTTTAATTATTAAATAAATTTGAAAAAAGAAGAGTTAAAAATTGTGAAAAAAAGAGAAAATAAAAAAAATATTTTAGAACAATTTCAGAATGTCACATCATCACTTTCTTAGGCTCTAATTTATATAAATACTAGAAAATAGAACTACACTTTTCGTGTGGTGATTTAATTATTTATGTTTATTAAAACAAATACTTTATTTATGATGTTTGGCAGTAAAATAGTAGTAAAAATAAAAATTCAATATGATCATTTTTATTAATGAAATATGAGAAACAATTATATCAAAATTTTATTTTTTGTAATTTCTTAACAACATATTACAATGGTTGTTTGCTAGTTCTATTATTTATTTTATAATTATATTGGATTAAAGTATGTCTAGAATATCAATAAATATATATTAAAAATTAAATTATTTATGATTTGAGAGGTTTTTATTAAATCTTCATTGAATTATGAGAAACTGTTGTGGGAAATAAGAAAAAAAACTCCCAGTCATTTATTAAAATAAGAAATGCGAATAATTTTTTTGAATAAATACATACCATAATAATAATCAAACAGAAATTCACACAAATTAAATTATGGACAATACAAGTACATTATTTGGATTCATATACACACATAACTCTGATTGAAGATAAATGATGTTTGTCACTAAGATTTTTAGTTAACTACATTAGTTTAATAATATTTTTGAAGATTTATTATTTAGAAACAACTTAACAAAGATACGTGTCTCCTTTTCTAAAATCACATTAAATTAATAAAGAAAAATAATTAAGTGATAGAGTAAGAACTGTAAAATACTATATAGTTATAATTGTACGTATGTTGGTAAAGACATTTTCTTGTCTAAAGAAGTTAAAATGTATATGATTGAGGATAATAATTTTGTTTTCCTTTTAAAAGGACTTCTCCAGTCACAAGCTATTTATTATCTTTCTATTTAGACCAAAAATATAATACATGTAATATTAATATTATACATTTGAATCAAAATTATTGATTTTTGCTATAAGTTTAAATAACAACCATAACTACATCTTAAATTACTAATTAACATGTTAAAAATGCAATTAAAACAATGATAACAATAACGTATTAAAAATACAATTATTAATAACAAATACAAAAAATAGATAATTGAAACTACCATCTCATTTGGTTTGGTCACTGCTAAACATAAAAAATAAAAATAATACGTGCTTCTTTGCTTATACATATCTCATATATTTATAGTTATATACAAGCTTATCTAATTAAAGTAGGAAGTAATGAATCTACTAAGTCAGGTTTTCCAAAAAAAATTGTGTTACTATTTTCAGAGAATGAATTAAAATTAGAATTTTCTTTAACAAATTTTCTTTCTAAGCTTCCCCTCATACTACTATAAATAAAACCTTGAAATAATTAATAGCACCACAATGATCCTGTAAAAACAAATAGTTAGTGACAAAGAACCAAACATAATATATACCATAACATACAGTAACAGACATTGGCATGTTGAAATTTAAGAAAAAGAATAATGAAATAAGGTATTTTACTCACCCTCCTAGGCATAATTCTTCATCTAAGGTAGGGAATTCATTAAAATTACATGCAATGTCTATAGATTGAGGAATGGGTAGGTACTCATTTGGTACCTTGTGTTTTTGCAAAGTTGAGCTTTGTTACCCTCTATTACGAATAATACTCATGTAGAACCCTGAGTTTACAACATCAGTATAAAATAGTACCTTGAGCTCAAATTTGGTCAACAAATTTTTCAATAAGACCAAATTGCCCTCTAAATTTTAAAACAACCTACCACATGTTAGCTTCTAATTATTTTTATTTTAAATTAATTTAAAAATATTTAAAACATATTTTAATAAAAAACAATAATAAGCAACTCAAGATCGATGGCTCTAGATATAGGACGAAGACAAAGGATTCAATGACGATGACTTTAGATATGGAGGATGAAGGCTTCAATGACAACACCTTCAGATCTGGAAGACGAAGGCTTCAACATCGGTAGCTGAACGAGAATGAATGCGATAATGGTGGTTGTCGAGGCAGAAGGTCTAGGATCTTTGACGGTATGAGGTGAGAATGCCTGTGAGGATCTGGGTTTCTCTTTCTAATGAAGTTTTTTGCTTTACCTTTTTTTTCTTTCCAGATTCTTGAAATAGAGTATCGGACTGACACGAGCGACGAATCCAAATGCTCTTGCTCCAATGGTGGACAACAATGGAAGAGGCAGATGATGGTAGACAGAGATTGAGACAACTTGGACTGACTGCTTGATGTTTTTTTGAGTTTATGACAACTTCAATGAGATTTTTGTCAATCCTAAAATTGGAAAATTTTATAGAAATATCTTTTTATTTAAAAGATAATTTTAATTTCCCATTATTGTGATATTCAGAATATTAAATGGCTTGAATTAGTTTGTAAGGTTTTCATATAATTCCTTATTTAGCTTGATATGTTTATAAAGGGAAGTTGTATCTTCGTTATATAAAGCAAATATTCTGTACTTACTCAAAATCATTTATGGAATATTTGTCTTTTATTTTTCGTGCTGCTCAAGGTAATAGACTTCTAGAAACTAAATCTTGAAGTAATTAATTTATATTTCTATCTTGAGAAATTCGATCTGACACAGGTATTAGCTGTTCCCACCAAATTCATATTTGTCGAATCCGAATCTTCTGAAAAAGGCAATTCTTCATTAATCAAGATTATCTTCAAATATTCTTGCTTTTATTAGGAGATTCGTTCTCAGCCTTTCTGAGCACGAAATGGACTCTATAAATAGGCTTCTAAGGCCTTGAGAAAAAGTGAACTCCTCAGTGTATAGTTATGTGAGTGAATTGTAATATTTGTTAGGGTTCATAGTTTATAATCAAGATCATTGTATTCATGTGATCTTGTAGTAAAATGAGTGTTTAGTTTTGTGGTGAGTCTAAACTACATTGATGAGTGAATACATGTTGTAATTTGAACACAATTCTTATAGTCTTCGGGAGAAGATTTTTACAAGCCTTGCGTCGGGAGGATGCAAGCACTCGCTGGCCATTGAGGGGAGTTCAAGTGGTTGAGCGTTTCAATCAGAATCAGATTAGTGAAGGGAAGTACATCAAAGTTGCGGCAAATCTCAAGAGGGGGTTTTGTTTTGTTTAAGTCAATATTTTATACTTGTGATTCTTTATTAATTGGTTTTATTATCTGGGCGTGGCCCCAAGGAGTAGGTTATTCGAAGGGGTTTCTGAACCTTGCAAAATTCGTTGTATTCTTTATTGTTTTTGCACTGTCTTTTTATTCTGTTAAGTTTCTATCGTGACAAGTTCGGATTCTGTCCCGACAGATTTGAAATCTATTTCAACATTCAATTACCATTATGCACCTCAATTAATTCACATGGTTTAATTAATTTGGTAATTACTAAAAATAGAATTTCAATTGGTATCAGAGCAGGTCACTAAACTCTTAGTGAGATTTTGTGGTTTTCCGTTTGTTTTGTTTCTTGTGAAATGTATTTCTTTACAGAAGGTGGATCTATAATTTTCCCTCCATTGCTAAATGATAATCACTATCCATACTGGAAAGTAAGGATGAAAGCTTTTGTCAAATCCCTTGATGAAAAGGCTTGGAGATCAATATTGGCAGGTTGGACACCACCTGTCGAGACAAATTTGAAATCCAGTAAGACGGAGGTAAAATCTGAACTTCAATGGTCTAATGAAGAAGATAAATTGTCAATTTATAATAATAAAGCTTTACATGCAATTTTCAATGGGGTTGGTGAGAGCTATATAAAATTGATTTAATCTTGTGAGTCTGCCAAAGATGCTTGAGAAATCCTTCAAACTCAATTTGAAGGAACCACTGATGTTAAATGATCTAGGCTAGTAATGTTGACAACAAGGTTTGAAAATCTTCATATGTCTGAAAAACAAACCATTACTGAGTTTTATGAAGAATTGTCTAACATTGCTAATGAATATTTTTCTTTAGGAGAAAAGTTGTCTGACTCTGTTTTGGTTAGGAAAATTGTTAGATCTCTTTTTGATAGGTTTCAATCCAAGATCACAGCCATTGAGGAGGTAAAGAACCTTGAAACCTTGAAAGTTGAGGAATTGATGGGATCTCTTTGAACTTTTGAACTTAATCAATCTGCCAACAAGAGAAACCAATTGCTGTGAAGGAGAAATCAATTGCCTTGAAATCTTCCAAAGATAAAATGGAAAGCTCAGATAAGGAAGATGATGATGAAATGATCTTGTTATCAAAAAACTTTAAGAAGTTTATGAAAAAGATTGGTAACAAGAAAAACATGTCTAAATCCTCCAAAAGTAATAATTTTTCCAAACCTTTTGAATCTACTAATAAAAAAGGTATTCAATGCAGGGAGTGTGAAGGCTTTGGACATATTCAATCCAAATGTGCCAATACCTTAAAGAAAAATAAGAAGGTCACGGCAGCCACTTGGAGTGACCAAGACTCTGAAAGTAGTGATGAGGAGGAAAATTATAATCTTGCCTTAACTTCAGTTTTTTCTTGCTTACCTCTTTCTGTGCAGGTGAATGAGAACCTTGTTTGTTAAATAATACTATTTCAACAGATGAGGGTTCCCATGGTGATTCAGATGAATTTGATTTGGATAAGGATTCCTTGAAAGAATCATACAAAACATGTATGATCAATGGTTGAAAGTGTGTTTAGATAATCGTTTGATGGCAAACAATAACAAAGTTCTCAAGAAGAGAAATGAAGAACTTGACTTTCTTGTTAAAAAATATGAAATTGAGATTGTTGCTAAAGATTATGAAATCAAACGTCTGTCTAATGAAGTTGATAAAATTGTTAAATGTGTCAAAATTCTTAACCATAGATCTATGGTTTTGGATGATGTTCTGCTTGCAGGTAAGAAAACTTGTGATTTTTCTAGGTTAGGATCAAATAGATCTAAACCTAAAGGAAAAACAATTATTTTTTCTGGAAATCTTCCTGTTGTTTCGATGACTGACCCTTCTGCAAGTTCTACTCAGACTCACATGGCCTCATCTTCTCAATCTGTCACAACACATGAGAAACAGACCCTAAAGTTCCAGAATAAAAAAACTGGTCATTTTATTCCAATTTGCCATTTCTGTGGAGTGAAATGTCATATTCAACCTAAATGTTTTTCCTTGATGAATTTTCTTCAAAATAATTACTTTAATCATCATGGTAATTTGAGACAAATGCCCTTGAAGAAAAAGACTCCACCTAAGAAAGTTTGGGTGAAGAAAAATAAATTCAAATGTCTTGCTGCCTTTACTTGTCTTAGAACATGTGCTTCTAAATCTTGGTTTTTATATAGTGGTTGTTCTAGGCATATGACGAGTATTAAAAGCATACTCACTGACTTCAAGACTTTGAAAAATGAGGAATTCACATTTGGAGATGGTAAGTCTTGTAAGGTACTTGGTAGTGGCACTCTAAATTATGAAGGACTACCAAAGTTGCAAAATGTTCTTTTGGTTGATGGACTTAAAACTAATCTAATTAGTATAAGTCAAATTTGTGACCAAGACTTGTTTGTAAATGTTGACGTAATTTTTTGCCAACAGTGTATTAAGAAATTAAATGGGTAGATTAGTGCTAGATTATAAACGTAATGAACTAATAAACATTCACTCAAAAGCATAGAACTTTTACGTGGCTCAGTGGTTAAAATTTACCTAGTCCACGAGTCAATATTATTACTTTTCTCTCTCTATTTCTGCAGAGTTTTGGTAATACAAAAAAAGTCCCCCCTTCCTGTCAAATATTCCCAGTACTTATAGGGGAATTCCATGGACAGGTGTAACGACCCAAAATTACTAATAAGGCTTAAGGGCCTTGACTAGTGTGCCGGGAGGGCACCATTGGAAGTTATGTGAATTAATGGTGAAAATGCATGATTATGTGATATGCATGATCCTATGATTATATGGATATGCAGAGAGCATGTTTATGAGTATTAGATAAGCGTGCGGGCCCTGTATAGTCTGTAAGGGCATAATAGTAATTTTGGCCCGTTAGTGCATACATGTGATTATTTGTGGTAACTGTTGAGACCACATTATTATGTGGATATATATATATATATATTTGTAGCATTCGGCACGAGGTGATCCTAGGGAGCAAGTAGCCGGAAAGTCACAACGGGACCCGGTACCTCACTCGGGGCGAGTCAAGGGGTATTTTGGGTAGTGGACATTTATTTGGGCTATTGGGTTATGAAAATAAATAATTGGAGATATATTTGAGGTTAGGAAGCCTAGGTGGAAATACTGGGGAATTTTACCATTTTGCCCTCGGAGACGTTTTGGTACCCCAAGCCTTGAGGTAACCCTAGAGACTAAGTTAAATAAAACAAAACATAAGAATCATCCAAAATTCACTAAACTGACCCAACACTTCTCCCTTTCTCTATCATTTTGTAATGACCCACTAATCTAGACTAATTGGACCATTATCGAAACTATACATAAAAACTTACATTTTACGAAAATACCATAATTTATTGAGTAACTTGAAAATAAGAGTTATTTACAAAAAACGAATACTAAGAAGGATTTTGGGATCCCATTGTCTTTAAAACAAAATAAGATTTAAAATAAAAGACATTACATAATAATGCGGAAAATACATGTAAAACCATAAAAAACATAAAAGGAGACTACATCCTCGAATCGATAACGCTCGGCCCCTTGACTCCATTCATCATCGATACACATCCTCCCAAGCATCACGAATCTTACCGCCTCTAAGCTTATTTTCCTGCACATAAACAGAAAGGAGTGAGCCTAATGCCCAGCAAGGAAAAACCTAACACATAGTCATATACACAATTTCATAAGAAAACATAAAGACTTAACATAATACATATAACATACACTTATTATAATGGCCATTATTACTTGGGGTCCCATAGACTAAACAAGCATATGCCCATGGAATTAGTGGGGTCCTACTAGCTAAGTAGGTCATATGCCCATAATCCATTTGGGGTCTTGTTAGTCATATGGGTCATATGCCCAAGCCTACAAACATACATACATATCATAACACATTAATAACATAAAACATATAGATAACATAAGCACATAACATATTGATTCTAGCCTATTTTCCTTACCAAAGTTACCGGGATAAAATGGACTGAGTTAGGACTTTTGGAACACTCCTAAAACCACAATGAACAAGGGTGAGTCTAAAGAAAGGAGATGAAATGAAAGAGAATAGGAAGACTAAACCATTAAACGAAAATATGCTTACCACCACTTAAGTGCTTAAGAACTTGGATTCCCTAACCAAAAATAAGAATAAGGTTAGGGGACTGAGTAGAAGGTTTTGAGAAAAGAAATAACATAGAATACAGAAAGGACTAGAGTTTTGGGTTTACCTCAAAGATTGCAAGATCAATCTAACATCCACCGAAATACTATAGCACTCACTTACTTCCCAAGTGTTTGATAAGCTTATGATGTTTAAGCTTATAGTTTTTCCCCAAACCAAGTGTTTACACTCTCTCACTCACTTAACACTAGCAGCCTCTGAACTTAGAGCAAATGGTGAATAATGGCTGGGTACTAGGTCCTATTTATAGAGTTTGGGAATGAAAATATCTTGATTTTACTTGAATAAAAATAATGGCTTTTTAGGTGAAAATCATTTGAATAATCGTTCAGCAGAGGCTGAAGACTCGTTCAGAAGATGCTGGACTGTTGAAGGAGTTTGAATGGCTGAAGGGAAAAGAATTCAAATGTATTTGAATTCATGCTGGTGGAGGCGATATATCGCCCCCTATAGGCGATATATCGCCTGGACCTTTGTTCCCGAGGCGACCGTGCATCGATTCGTGTTTTCCGTATCTACGTGCTGCGACATATCGCCCCCTATAGCTGCGATATATCGGCATACGCTGAATATTTAAACACGAATTTACACATTTTTAGCTGAGTTTGAATGGAGTAAACAGCCTTGACTAAGCCCTCAACGTGCTCAAAGCTGCTGACTGACCCTATACATTCAAACTTTTACCCTTATTTAATTTAATCCTCAAAAATACTAAATCCTTAATTACCATTCAAAACATGTGCTTAAAATCCTATTGGTTGATGTCTAAACCTTATAATATAATAATATATTCCTTAATATCAGACACATTAATCAAACCTTAGGTTATACTTAATATTCTTAAACTATAGGTTAAACTTAGAAAATCTATAAGTACTACTATGAGTGTCCAAATAACTCCCGGTCTGAACCAAAAATCCAAAGTAACAATGATAACACTAAACATACTATAATACTACTAAACAATTAGCTAAGTAAAGTTCTTGGACTCTACAATTCTCCCCTACTAAAAAGAATTTCGTCCTCGAAATTTACTTACCAAATAACTCCGGATACCGGCTCTGCATGTCCTCTTCCAACTCCCATGTTGCCTCGCGTTCAGAACTATTGCTCCATAGGACTTTAACTATAGGAAAGCTCTTGGACCGTAACTGCTTCATCCCCCTATCTAGGATGCTAACCGGTCGTTCCTCGTAACTTAAGTCTTTCTGGAGTGCTATGGTATCGTACTTGAGGACGTGAGATGGGTCTGACACATACTTGCGTAACATCGAGATGTGGAAGACGTTGTGACTATCGGCTAGTGCTGGCGGTAGGGCTAGTCTATACGCAACTGGTCCCACTTTGTCCAATATCTCAAAAGGACCTAAGAATCGGGGACTGAGCTTGCCTTTCTTCCCGAACCGCTTGACACCCTTCATAGAAGATATCTTCAGGAAGACTTGATCTCCAACTTGGAACTCCACATCGCGTCTCTTGGTATCTGCATAGCTTTTCTGTCGGCTTTGAGCAGCAAGCATACGCTGTCTAATAAGCGTTACTGCTTCTTGAGCTTGCCTAACAGCTTCGGGCCCTAGAAGCTGCCTTTCTCCTACCTCGTCCCAGTGCAACGGTGATCGGCACCTTCTTCCATATAGCAACTCATAAGGTGCCATCTCGATCGTCGACTGGTAGCTATTGTTGTACGAGAACTCGATCAGCGGTAAGTACTTGTTCCACGATCCTCCGAAGTCAAGTACACATGCGCGTAGCATATCCTCTAAAATCTGAATCGTACGCTCTGACTGCCCATCTGTCTGAGGATGGAAAGCTGTACTAAGACTTAACTTAGTACCCATGGCTTGCTGTAAGCTTCTCCAAAATCTTGACGTAAACACTGATCCTCTATCTGATACTATCGTCTTGGGGATTCCATGCAATCGTACAATCTCTTGGATGTAGATGTCTGCATATTGGTCTGCCGTATAAGAAGTCTTAACAGGCAGAAAATGAGCCGACTTGGTTAGTCTATCTATGACTATCCAAGCAGAATCATGCTGCTTATTTGTCTTTGGCAGACCCGTCACGAAGTCCATGGCTATATCGTCCCACTTCCACTCCGGTATGCTAAGCGGTTGCAATAATCCTGCAGGCCGCTGATGCTCCGCCTTCACTTGCTGGCATACCAGACACTTAGATACATATTCCGCTATGTCCTTCTTCATCCCTGGCCACCAATAGACTGCCTTGATGTCATGAGTCATCTTGGTAGACCCTGGATGAACCGAGTATGGGGTGTTGTGCGCTTCTTCTAGGATCGTCTTCTTAATACTTTGATCGTCTGGCACGCATACCCGATCCTTATATCTCAATAAACCTTGACTGGATATTGAGAAATCTGTAGTCTTGCCTTCTCTGACTGCATCCATGTGCGTTGCTAGTGAATCATCATGTCTCTGACCATTCCGTATGTCTTCTAGCATATTCGATTGGATAGACAAGTTAGCCAACTTGCCTACAACCACTTCTATTCCGGCACTGATAAGCTCCTGCTGTAGTGGCTTTTCTATTCCGGATAAGGCTGCTAAGTTCCCATAACTTTTTCGGCTAAGTGCATCGGCAACTACGTTTGCCTTCCCCGGGTGGTATAGGATTTCGCAGTCGTAATCCTTTACTAATTCCAACCACCGGCGCTGCCTCATGTTAAGCTCCTTCTGAGTAAAGAAGTATTTTAAACTTTTGTGGTCCGTATAAATCTCGCACCGTTCTCCGTAAAGATAATGGCGCCAGATTTTTAACGCAAAGACCACCGCTGCCAACTCCATATCGTGAGTTGGATAGCGTTGTTCATACTCCTTTAACTGACGTGACGCGTAGGCTATCACCTTGTCATTTTGCATCAGTACGCATCCCAATCCTAACTTTGATGCATCACAGTAGACAACGAACTTGTCGTTGGGTGTTGGGACACTAAGTACTGGTGTTGAGCAAAGCTTATCCTTAAGCAACTGGAAGCTTTCCTCACACTTATCATTCCAGTTAAACTTTTGTTGCTTCCGGGTCAGGTTGGTGAGTGGAGTGGCTATTTTAGAAAAGCCCTCTACAAACTTTCTATAGTAACCTGCTAGCCCTAAGAAGCTTCTTACTTCCGACGCGTTCTTTGGTCTAGGCCAATCTTTCACGGCCTCTACCTTCGATGGATCTACTGCAACTCCGTCTTTCGATATGATGTGCCCGAGGAACGCCACTTGTGAGAGCCAAAACTCGCATTTCTTGAACTTCGCGTAGAGTTGGTGCTCCTTCAATCGCGTCAAAATTATCCTCAAGTGTTCCTCGTGCTCCACTTCATCCTTGGAGTAAATTAAAATGTCGTCGATGAACACAACGACGAATTTATCCAAGTAGTCCTTGAAGACCCTATTCATTAAGTCCATAAACGCGGCTGGCGCGTTAGTAAGACCAAAAGACATAACCAAGAACTCGTAATGTCCATAACGAGTCCTAAAGGCTGTCTTAGGAATATCTTCCCCCTTTACCTTGAGCTGATGATACCCGGACCGTAAATCGATCTTAGAGAATACAGTCGCGCCTCGGAGTTGATCAAACAAATCATCAATCCGAGGTAGCGGGTATTTGTTCTTAATCGTTACTTTATTCAGCTCACGGTAGTCTATGCACATGCGCATACTTCCGTCCTTCTTTTTCACGAATAGTACCGGAGCTCCCCATGGTGAATGGCTTGGCCTAATGAAACCCAAGTCTAGGAGTTCTTGTAGCTGCGTCTTTAACTCCTTGAGTTCCGTAGGTGCCATCCGGTATGGTGCCTTAGAGATAGGCTCGGTGCCCGGTACTAATTCTATCGTGAAGTCTATTTCTCTAGTTGGCGGCAATCCTGGCAAGTCATCGGGGAAAACTTCTGGAAATTCTTGTATGACTCGAACATCTCCAACTTTGAGTGATGTCTCCTTCTCCACATTCGTGATGTTGGCTAAGAATGCTTGACATCCTTTCTCCATCATTCTCTGAGCTTTGAGAGATGATACTAACGGTGTGCGTAGTCCTGAAGCTTGTCCCATGAAGCACAGTTTCTGGCCGTCAGGAGTATCGAATGTCACCTTCTTGCGTCTGCAGTCGATCGTTGCGCCATGCCGTGCTAGCCAATCCATGCCTAGTATGACGTCGAAGTCTTTGATCACCAGCTCTATCAGGTCTCCTTCTAGTTCCTTGTCCTCAATCTTGATTGGTACGCCTCGTACAATTCGTGATGATAGAACTACTTTGCCCGAAGGCAACTCGGTTGCAAACCTAGTTCTAAATCTTTCACTAGGTTTGTCTAGTTTATCTATCATTCCTAACGAAATATACGAATGGGTGGCTCCCGAATCAAATAATACATGACATAATTTATTGAGGATGGAAACCTGACCTGTGACCACCTTGTTGCTAGCATCCGCCTCTCCTTGGGTTAAAGCAAAAACCCGAGCAGGAACCATCTTTTCGTCCTTCTTTCCTTCCGGCTTTTGCTGAGGACAGTCTCTTTTACGATGCCCTTCTTGACCACAGTTGAAACACTCCTTGGTGTTGGCACGGAATTCTCCGGGGTGCTTCTTCTGACATTTGGCACATGGCGGGTATTCCACGTAGCCCGACCTATTTCCCCCATTACTTGGTCGTGCCCTTTTATTGTTGTCGGCTTGCTTGTTGTCAGGATGCCTTCTCTTCTGTCCGTTACCGTTGTTGTTGGACTGACTGTTGCTGGACTGATTGTTGTTCCGACTGGCCTGAGGTTGGCTCTGCTGCCTAGGTTCCGGCTTGCTGGCTTCTTCTTTGCTCACGTTGGCTTGCAACCTTTCTACTTCAATTGCCGTCTCAAGAACGTCGGCATATGAAGTGTTTCCCGGGTTTGCTAGTTTAACCCCCATCTCAATCTTCGGGCGAAGTCCTCTAACAAACTTGTTCACCCTTAGATAGTCGGTTGGAACCAACTCTGCTGCGAACTTCGCTAAGCGATCGAACTGACGAGCATATTCCGCCACTGTTAAATTCCCTTGCTTCAGATTGGTGAACTCCTCAACTCTCGTAGCAAGCACTGCTGAATTGTAGTACTTCTTGTGGAAGAGCTCCACAAATCGGGTCCACGTCATGGTGGCAGCATCGTGGGATTGCTGGACCAAGTCCCACCATATCCTGGCATCTTTCTTGAGCAAAGATGAGACGCAGGATATGCGGTCTGCATTACTAAGGTTCATGTGGGCTAGGATCGGCTCCACATTCCTTAGCCATTCTTCTGCTTCAAAGGGGTCCGTAGTCCCTTCGAAGTTCGGAGCGTGCTGCTTGCGGAACCTCTCGTACACTGGCTCCATGTGCTGAACTGGATAAGGAGCGTAGTTCGTCATAGGCCATCCCCCATACGGACCAACTTGTTGGGGTGCTGGGGCCATTGGCTGTGGCTGCGGCTGCGGCTGTGGCGGAGGCTGAGGCTGAGATTGAGCCTGTTGGCGTTGTTGCTGCAGAAGTTCCTCGACTTGCTGTCGTAGTCTGGCAATCTCTGCAGTGTTGTCAGCTGGCTGTGCCGGTGCGTTGCGGCGAGCAGTAACACGTACTCTCCTTCGGCGAACGGTAGGGACCGCATTGGTCGCTGGAACATCGTTGGAAGCGTTCCCGTTGGTGCGAGCAGATCTTCGGAGAGACATCGTAGCAGAGTTCTAACAGTTAAAAGAAACATGTTAGAACTTTTTCCTAATAGGCTCTAAGGCAAAAACTTATTCTAAAACAAACATATCTCGGACCTATTTATTATGACTTTTTATGAAAAATTATATAGGTCTTTATTTATTATTAGAGTGGGTTTCTATACTTAGAAAAACAAGTCATATTTATTTTCTAAGTGTGTTTCTAATCATCCTATATGACTTAATTCTCAGGCTCGAAACTTATCTTTGTTCCAAAGTTAACCATATTGAGGGAGGGCTGGGATCAGTAAAATCGTTCCCACTACTAAGGCCCCCTAACTCTCAACAAGGAAACCAGGTTCATTGATTCGTATCCACCCTCACCGAACTTAGTCATTATTCATTTTATTTAGTATTTATTATGATTGTGAAAAAAATTTCAAACTCACACATGATATTCAAATAGCATGTTTATTCATTTGGAAAACAATTTCACTTATTACAATCATAACATAAAAGTAAATAAAACAAATAAAAACTACTAATCTAAAAATCGGGATCTTCTACATCCGATCCGTCATCTAACATATCATCATCTATAGCCTCATAGTCATCATTATCATGAGCATCAAAATGCCCTCTAGGAAGGTTTGTGAGAATCCTATTCTTTTGCTCCTTGGTGAATTGAAATTCAAATTTTGCGGTGAACCTAACTAAGAGGAAATAGTATCTCATTGCTAATGGTGATTCATCCTCATCATTCATTTCTTCCCATATTTCTTCTAAGGCTGCTATTACAGGATGGAAATCTTTAAACAACCTAATCACTAATACATATTGTTCTGTTGATCTTAGCATTATTTGTTTAGCCTCTTGAAGGCCACCTATTGCTTGGTGAAACAAAAGCAACCTTCGTGTAATCCTTTCTAAGGCTCCTACGGTGTTTCTTGGCTCCCTTATTCTTTTTAAGGCCTTAATGGCTCGAATATCTTGGTAGGTTAAAGCTCCATTCATTTTTAACTGAAACATAAACACTAAAGTTGTTAGCTATACACATAGACAAAGTAACTTGTAACTTGTAACTTAAACACTTACTTGGCGGTCCGATTCGGAGCTTTGAGCATGTGTATCGAGGAGAACTTCATGCGAAGGAACCGTTTTCTCTGATACCAACTGTAATGACCCACTAATCTAGACTAATTGGACCATTATCGAAACTATACATAAAAACTTACATTTTACGAAAATACCATAATTTATTGAGTAACTTGAAAATAAGAGTTATTTACAAAAAACGAATACTAAGAAGGATTTTGGGATCCCATTGTCTTTAAAACAAAATAAGATTTAAAATAAAAGACATTACATAATAATGCGGAAAATACATGTAAAACCATAAAAAACATAAAAGGAGACTACATCCTCGAATCGATAACGCTCGGCCCCTTGACTCCATTCATCATCGATACACATCCTCCCAAGCATCACGAATCTTACCGCCTCTAAGCTTATTTTCCTGCACATAAACAGAAAGGAGTGAGCCTAATGCCCAGCAAGGAAAAACCTAACACATAGTCATATACACAATTTCATAAGAAAACATAAAGACTTAACATAATACATATAACATACACTTATTATAATGGCCATTATTACTTGGGGTCCCATAGACTAAACAAGCATATGCCCATGGAATTAGTGGGGTCCTACTAGCTAAGTAGGTCATATGCCCATAATCCATTTGGGGTCTTGTTAGTCATATGGGTCATATGCCCAAGCCTACAAACATACATACATATCATAACACATTAATAACATAAAACATATAGATAACATAAGCACATAACATATTGATTCTAGCCTATTTTCCTTACCAAAGTTACCGGGATAAAATGGACTGAGTTAGGACTTTTGGAACACTCCTAAAACCACAATGAACAAGGGTGAGTCTAAAGAAAGGAGATGAAATGAAAGAGAATAGGAAGACTAAACCATTAAACGAAAATATGCTTACCACCACTTAAGTGCTTAAGAACTTGGATTCCCTAACCAAAAATAAGAATAAGGTTAGGGGACTGAGTAGAAGGTTTTGAGAAAAGAAATAACATAGAATACAGAAAGGACTAGAGTTTTGGGTTTACCTCAAAGATTGCAAGATCAATCTAACATCCACCGAAATACTATAGCACTCACTTACTTCCCAAGTGTTTGATAAGCTTATGATGTTTAAGCTTATAGTTTTTCCCCAAACCAAGTGTTTACACTCTCTCACTCACTTAACACTAGCAGCCTCTGAACTTAGAGCAAATGGTGAATAATGGCTGGGTACTAGGTCCTATTTATAGAGTTTGGGAATGAAAATATCTTGATTTTACTTGAATAAAAATAATGGCTTTTTAGGTGAAAATCATTTGAATAATCGTTCAGCAGAGGCTGAAGACTCGTTCAGAAGATGCTGGACTGTTGAAGGAGTTTGAATGGCTGAAGGGAAAAGAATTCAAATGTATTTGAATTCATGCTGGTGGAGGCGATATATCGCCCCCTATAGGCGATATATCGCCTGGACCTTTGTTCCCGAGGCGACCGTGCATCGATTCGTGTTTTCCGTATCTACGTGCTGCGACATATCGCCCCCTATAGCTGCGATATATCGGCATACGCTGAATATTTAAACACGAATTTACACATTTTTAGCTGAGTTTGAATGGAGTAAACAGCCTTGACTAAGCCCTCAACGTGCTCAAAGCTGCTGACTGACCCTATACATTCAAACTTTTACCCTTATTTAATTTAATCCTCAAAAATACTAAATCCTTAATTACCATTCAAAACATGTGCTTAAAATCCTATTGGTTGATGTCTAAACCTTATAATATAATAATATATTCCTTAATATCAGACACATTAATCAAACCTTAGGTTATACTTAATATTCTTAAACTATAGGTTAAACTTAGAAAATCTATAAGTACTACTATGAGTGTCCAAATAACTCCCGGTCTGAACCAAAAATCCAAAGTAACAATGATAACACTAAACATACTATAATACTACTAAACAATTAGCTAAGTAAAGTTCTTGGACTCTACACATTTTCTCTCTAAGCCAAACCAAGGGAAAAGCTGGGAATTAAGCAAGATTTTGAGCTTTAGATTTGGGGATTAACTCAGCATCACTTTGTGGATTCAAGTAGAGGCTAAGGTAAGCATCAAACTGTGATCTTAGCTAGTTAATTCAGTAGTTATTGGCTGGTTTTCTTAGTTCTTTTGAGGTGTTGAAGTTGAAAATTGAATTTTGGGTTGGATGAGTTTTAAAGCTAGAGTTTGTTAGGATTTGCTGCTGGAATCATAGTTGAACTCTTGGAATGATTAAACTAAGTTGTTGGGTTGATTTGAGGGGTAAATTGGATTGATTTTGGTAGAAAAATGGAGGATTTTTTTTGGGTTCGAGGGGTCGGTCCGCGACATTGTTCTTGTTAAGCTGCGGTCCTTTAGAACTTTGGGCGACTTAGAAGTGGAGGCGCGCCGCGACGCCCTACAGGCTGGGCCGCGGCGCGTGTGGGCAAAAATGAGACAGGGCCTCTGGTTGAGCTGGGGACCGCGGCATGGGTTCTTGGGGCCGCAGTGCTTAGTGTATTTTTGGAATTTAAGAAGGTTTTAGGCTCGGGAATCCAAAAGTTAAGGCTCGGGATGGATTTTATCACCCGGATTGATAGAATTCAAGGTCCCAGAGCTTAGAATTGTGACTCAAAGATATTTAATGGATTAGAACTTGATGGATGACTATTGTTGATGGTTGTGACTAGGTGTACGCTTGGGATTGGGGCAAGATCGTGCTCGGGGGTCGTCTTTCTTAGTCAAAGCACTTGGAATTAAAGGTAAGAAAACTGCACCCGTTTATGTGGATAGGATGGGACTAAGTGTTCCCTATATTTGTATGCACTATTATATGATTGTGATGAACAATGTGAATAAGTTGGGACTAAGAGCTCCCTATAACTGTATGAATGTCATTGGTGGTATTATGCCATGGGGACATGTGATAAACAGCTTAAGAGTGCCAGAATCAATACTTGCGCACAGGGCGCGACTCAGCCACTAGTAGCTGAGGACAGCTTAATAATCACTGAGCTTGGTTTAAGCGGGCCAGAGTCAGTGGGGTGAGCACTGGGCTTGGCCTAAGAGAGCCAAAGACAGTGGATTAGATAGAGGGTGCGGCCTACGAGCACCGACCCTAGTTGTTGCTTAACATGTATACTATTGTTAAATTGATGTATATGATTTGCTGAATATTTGGAAACTAGATCATTGGTTATTGACTGATGTCTTGGATTGAACGAATACTATGGCTTGCTGGGTAATTGATTAATGTCTTGTAAATCATTTGGTTATGCTCCGTGAACTACTTGGTTATTGATATTGATTGTGTTATGATATTATGTTTTCTTGTTGGGCCTTGGCTCACGGGTGCTACGTGGTGCAGGTAAAGGCAAGGGTAAGATGGTTCGACTATGGGTTGGAGAGCTCTGGGGGCAAAGTGTACATTGTTAGCTTCTCGGCCACCACGGTGGAGGGTTTGTACAGGGACGGAATCTAAAATATGTATTTTGCCATTACAGTGGCTTTGATTGTTTATAACATTTGGAAACCCTGTGAGTGTGTCATTTAAATCCTGATTTGGGATCCCATGTATCAAACATTTGTTTTTAATGAAAATTATTCGTTTATAACCAAAATCTTTTAAACCTATCCTGTTTATGTCTTAGACTCACATTTTTATCTAAATGGCTTGGTTAGCAAGTCTCGCACTATTTTAAACACACAGTGTAATGATCTTGGTTATCCAGGGCATTACAACTTGGTATCAGAGCAGTCTAGGGTTAAGGGTTCCTGAAGATTGGCTGGACATGTACACTCGCCGCTAAAGATTAGCTCGACTCAGGGTTCTGTAATTGAATACATGAGACTATATGTCTAAGTTTTTGACTGAAATATGAATGTATCATGTTGTATGATTATAGGGAGCATGAGAAACTGATAGGGCCTGGCCCTTGACTATTGTGTGATGAGATTGAGGCGTGCTGATCAGCATTGCTATTGCATGTGAACGAATATTTGAATAATGGTTTGCATACTGATCGTATGTGGTTAACTACCTGAATTGAATTTATATGTTGTATTTGTTTATTGGTATGTAGGAAGCATGGTAAAGTGTGAATATACGTGGTAGCAATAAAATTTGGTAGCTAAATGCGTAGAATTGTGGATTAGTGTTTATTATGCTTTATGTGTGGATGATTATTGTGGTTATTTGGATCTGGTTTTGGATTGGTTCGGAGTATGAACCTCAGGGCTGAGGAGTTTAGTCAGCAGTGGCGGATGAATTCAAATTGTTTGCGCCCAAAATGGTTAAGTGGGCTTGGCATTGTATTACAGGGGGTTGCAGATGATAGTTGGGGTTGGAAACCTCCATCTGCACCTGAACGTCGCAGCAGATGTTCGCTAGTATGTGAGTAGGCTGTGGGGTCTAATAGTTGAGACTAGATGGAAGAATAGCAGACTTCTTTGGGGGAGAGTTGCTTTGTGCACTTTCACAGTGAGGTTACCGGTGTTAGTTTAAAATGAGGATGTAGACAGATGAGAGTACTATATGGAAGGCCTAAAAGGTGTTATCCTCTGGTTTCAAGAAAGTTCGGGTTTTCCTAAGAATTGCTCAGTGGATAGGAAAAGTTAATATCGTCCTTGGTTATATGAAGATGAGAGGTAATGACTAAGGGATTGCACTAAGTATTTGTGGCAGAAGGATGCCTGGGAATGGTACTCAGACCGAGATATTGGCAGGATGGGTTGGAAAGAACTTAGATGGTGATTTAATGAAAGAGGTTATAAAGACATAGTTTGAGTTGTGGAAACTAATAGGCTTATAAGCTTGATTTGGAATGATAAGGTAATGACAGTGTATGTCAATGAGTTTTGTGAATTGGTAATTCATTTTGGAAATTGATACAGGCGGGTGTAGCTGGGAATGATGACCCATGTAAGGATTAAACTCTGGAATGGTCCAGGGTGTCAGAGCCGCTCCAATGTATGGGATCTTCGTCTATATTTTGACATCAGGGAGGGCCATGTTATTTGAGATCTGTGGAATGAGGTATGGAGTATGAATGCCGTAGGAAAAGAGATGCAAATGATAGTATTTCCATTGGTGGAATTCAGTAAGGACAGATTCTCGGTGATCGAAGTAGAAGAACCCCAGACAGTGCTATGGCACCTGGTTTTGATAGGAAGGGGTCTGATGTACAGGATAGCCGTCAGGACAGTGATGGGAACCAGTGAGGTTATTTTGTATGCACCCGAGGCAGGAGACGCCACCTGGAAGGATGTCAGGTGAGGGCACGACTTCTACATGAAATAATTTGTTATGTTAGGATGGATTTCCTATGATTAGGGAATGGAAGACCGGAATGCCTTGTTGCATTCGAAGCCCAAGGATAGCTCCTTGGAGATGATTAGTTGACTGAATAGTTCACATTTTTGGTTATATAATGAGCTGGAAGAGTTTGGTGTTGAGAATGTCCCAAGAAAGATTCAGACATAGAGAATATGCCTCAAGGTACTTTGCGAGGGGCTGGAAATACTGGTACTTATTGAAGAAGAATTAGAAACTTTTGGAAGAATAATTGGGACACAAGTAATAGAGAGGTTCGTGGTGAGAGTAATAGAGCTCGTCATATGGAAGCCTTGACATGAGTCAGAGTGAGAGTTAATCTGTTAAGAGATAACCATGGATTATGGGGGACACCACTTGGAGTACTTTAACTAGACTGAGTGGGAACTAAGCTGACCAGTAGGGATTCAGATGGGTATACAAGGAAGTATTGGGTACGCTTCAGGACTGGGCTATAGATAGGTTCGGTATCAGGGACATTATGGAAGATGGTAATAGTTTGACAGAAAGAATTACTAAAGCAGTCGAAGAAGTTTGACCTCGAGGTGGATCAGACAGAGCATCATATTGTGGGAATTGTTGGCATCATTACTTATATCAGGTAGGGTGTGATGAATTGGTAACAAAGGTTCTCAACTGATTCAAGCTTCAGCAACCCAAGTAAGTTCTACAAGCAGAAAATATAGGAACAGTATGGACAAGTCTCTTTCAGGTTTATTGGCGGTATGTTGGGCTACTCTCCAGTTAGAAGTGGTATGCGAACGACTACTATGCTGATGATGTTAGTACTAAAGAAGAAGGGTTACAGGTAAGGCTCCAAGAAGTGTCAGTTTCGATCTCGCCAGGGTTATTCAAGATAGTGCTACAAGAAGAGAAGGGGTTAGGTGTGAAGGGATTTTATCTGAAGCTAAAAAGAAGCTATTGAAGAACATCTGAAGGATAGGGAGCACAACGGGGCCGGTAACCGCGCCATCTACTAGGTAAGTATCTTCGCAGGCAGCTACACCAGAGATTAGAAGGACAATAAAACTTGAAGTTAGACTGAATGGACAATGTCAGAAGTTCAGAAGACAAAGTGAGAACTGATTAACGCTTGGTGATGCAGGAATATGTGTGTTATGGTTGAATACAGAAGGGTAGCGTGAAGGACCTAATTTTTTTTTATAAAAATGCGAGCTGTGGGTAGTACATCACAGGTTGAGATGCGCCCAGGCACAGACTGACGCGAGGATGGATCGAGCCTCGTGGGAGGTAAAAAAATGGGAACATGGTCGATATACATGGAACGTTGAGTTGGCGGTGTATGCATAGCGTAAGGTATTTGGGCGTTTGATCATTTGTAAGAAAGATAACCTTGGGACCACGATTTAGTGAAACATAATAAGTGGATGGTTGATATTAGAAATCCTCGACTGTACGAGGAAAGGGTGTAAATGGAGGTAGATCTCTTATTTGGGAGGTGTGTGTCACTTGAACAGAACGCCACGAGCTACAGTGAGACAAACAAGGTAACGATTGAGATTGGTATAGCATTGGTGTGTGGTGATGAACAGATACGTATCTCTTTGGACAATAGAGTCCAGAGTGATGGTTTTGTGGGGACGGGGAAGAACCCTATGAATATAATACAAGTTAAGGTATAAGGATCGGATGAGTGGTCTGATGGGAGTTTGGCGTGGAAATGAGAATTCTAAATGGATATCGTTCCACCTCCTAGGGTGTGTTGTACCGGGAGATTTGAGCAGGTGACAGAATTTAGTATGCTCAAATATTGAAAGGTAAAGTGATATAGTGGTGGATCATAGGAGTGGACCAAATTAGATTATAAGTAAGGTGATTGGATAGGGAAAGTCATAACTCAGCTGAATGAGTTAATGTAACTTGGTTAAGGTAAACTGGTGATGGGGCAAAGCATTGGTGATGCTGAGTTGAAACCCTATAGTCTTCTAAGCTGTGGAAAGAAATTAGAGAACAAAGAGAATAGAGTGGGAATCTAAAGTTAGTGGTTGATTGCAGATGGAATGGCAATCTGAGGACTTATCGATTATCTTAAGGGATTATGCATTGAATGTGCAGATATTTGAGATATCCAGGAAAGTATAATCCTTTGATGGAATGGTCACAGTGATGAATGCTGGAGTACAGCTAAGGTGACATGGTATAAGACATGGTAAGATAAAAAGCAAGGAGTACTATGCTAAGTAAGAAATGAAAGGTAGTAGACACTACGATTCAGTATTGGTTCAGGGGGGAAAACCAAAGATGTTGTTGGAATTCTTAAGGCAGGAGTGTCTACCTATCTGAAAGGACATACGAATTTGTAAATTGTTAACATTGGAATATAAAGTTCCTAGATGAGAGATTTGTATCTCTCCAAGTAAGTGCAGACAAAGAAAAGTATGACACTCTGGGAAAGAAAAGGGAGTTCTGACTTCCAATTCAATAGGAATTCTGAGGGTGTACCTAGGGTTAGGCTGAGGGCCTATAAGATGATCTCACCCTAGTAGGGGTGATGACTCATAGGTATTTCTGGTATCGATGATGAGACAATGAAGCAATCGTTGTGAAATAAACAGACCCTGGAGTTTCAGCAGGTTTGTTGTGCAAACGGAGGTTAACGAAAGTATAATTATCAGACAAGATCTTGTGGAACAAGATTGTTACTCACGTTTGAGTGTTATCAAAGAGAAAGAGTAAAGGAGTTGGAACTTGGGAATTATAGTCAGAGGTACAAGGTTTACTATCTAATGTGTTCGAATAAATTTCGAGGACAAAATTAATATAAGGAGGGGATAGTTGTAACGACCCAAAATTACTAATAAGGCTTAAGGGCCTTGATTAGTGTGCTGGGAGGGCACCATTGGAAGTTACATGAATTAATGGTGAAAATGCATGATTATGTGATATGCATGATCCTATGATTATATGGATATGCGGAGAGCATGTTTATGAGTATTAGATAGGCGTGCCGGCCCTGTATAGTCTGTAAGGGCATTATAGTAATTTTGGCCCGTTAGGGCATACATGTGATTATTTGCGGTAACTGTTGAGACCACATTATTATGTGGATATATATATTTGCAGCCTTTGGCACGAGGCGATCCTAGGGAGCAAGTAGCTACCCGGTACTTGACTTGGGACGAGTCAAGGGGTATTTTGGGTAGTGGACATTTATTTGGGTTATTAGATTATGAAAATAAATAATTGGAGATATATTTGAGGTTAGGAAGCCTAGGTGAGAATACGGGGAATTTTACCATTTTGCCCTCGGGGACGTTTTGGTACCTCGAGCCTTGAGGTAACCTTAGAGACTAAGTTAAATAAAACAAAACATAAGAATCATCCAGAATTCACTAAACCAACCCAACACTTCTCCCTTTCTCTATCATTTTCTCTCTAAGCTAAACCAAGGGAAAAGCTGAGATTTAAGCAAGAATTTGAGCTCTAGATTTGGGGATTAACTCAGCATCACTTTGTGGATTCAAGTAGAGGCTAAGGTAAGCATCAAACTGTGATCTTAGCTAGTTAATTCAGTGGTTATTGGCTGATTTTCTTAGTTCTTTTGAGGTGTTGAAGTTGAAAATTGAATTTTGGGTTGGATGAGTTTTAAAGCTAGAGTTTGTTAGGATTTGCTGCTGGAATCATAGTAGAACTCTTGGAATGATTAAACTAAGTTGTTGGGTTGATTTGAGGGGTAAATTGGATTGGTTTTGGTAGAAAAATGGAGGATTTTTTGGTTTCGAGGGGTCAAGCCGCGACATTGTTCTTGCTGAGCCATGACCCTTTAGAACTTTAGGCGACCTGGAAGTGGAGGTGCACCGCGACGCCCTACAGGCTGGGCTGCGGCCCGTGTGGGAAAAAATGAGGCAGTGCCTCTGGTTGAGCTGAGGGCCGCGGCATGGGTTCTTGGGGCCGAGACGATTAGTATATTTTTGGACTTTAAGAAGGTTTTAGGCTCGGGAATCCAAAAGTTAAGGCTCGGGATGGATCACCCAGATTGATAGAATTCAAGGTCCTGGAGCTTAGAATTGTGACTCAAAGATATTTAATGGATTAGAACTTGATGGATGACTATTGTTGATGGTTGTGACTAGGTTGCTTGGGCTCGGGGCAGGATCGTTCTTGGGGGTCATCTATGTTAATCAAAGCACTTGGAGTTAAAGGTAAGAAAACTGCACCCGTTTATGTGGATGGGATGGGACAAAGTGTTCCCTATATTTGTATGCACTATTATATGATTGTGATGAACCATGTGAATAAGTTGCGACTAAGAGCTCTCTATAACTGTATGAATTTCATTGGTGGTATTATGCCATGGGGACATGTGATAAACAACTTAAGAGTACCAGAATCAATACTTGCGCACAGGGCGCGACTCAGCCACTGGTAGCTAAGGACAACTTAATAATCACTGAGCTCAGTTTAAGCGGGCCAGAGTCAGTGGGGTGAGCACTGGGCTTGGCCTAAGAGAGCCAAAGACAGTGGATTAGATAGAGGGTGCGGCCTACGAGCACCGACCCTAGTTGTTGCTTAACATGTATACTATTGTTAAATTGATGTATATGATTTGCTGAATATCTGGAAACTAGATCATTGGTTATTGACTGATGTCTTGGATTGAACGAATACTATGACATGCTTGGTAATTGATTAATGTCTTGTAAATCATTTGGTTATGCTCTGTGAACTACTTGGTTATTGGTATTGATTGTGTTATGATATTATGTTTTCTTGTTGGGCCTTGGCTCACGGGTGCTACGTGGTGTAGGTAAAGGCAAGGGTAAGATGGTTCGACCATGGGTTGGAGAGCTCCGGGGGTGAAGTGTACATTGTCAGCTGCTCAGCTGCCATGGTCGAGGGTTTGTACAGGGATGGAGACCTAAAATATGTATTTTTCCATTAGATTGGCTTTGATTGTTTATAACATTTGGAAACCCTGTAAGTGTGTCATTTAAACCCTGATTTGGGATCCCATGTATCAAACTTTTGTTTTTAATGAAAATTATTCGTTTATAACCAAAATCTTTTAAACCTAACATGGTTATGTCTTAGACTCACAATTTTATTTAAATGGCTTGGTTAGCAAGTCTCACACTATTTTAAACACACCCTTTAACGATCTTGGTTATCCAGGGTGTTACAACAGGTTTGGCTAATTGTGTAATTAAATAAGGTATATAATTAATACAAATTGTTCCCATTTTCATTGGGATATGATTTGATAACATAAAAAATATACTCCTGCTATCTCACATAATAAATGACAGATATATGATATAGCCTTGTCATTAATGAGCATATAAAGAATCCTTGAATCTCCTGGGATCCTTTAGTATGCGTTATGTCTAGGTTCTCATGAGCTGAATATCTCACCTGAGCTCAGGTTTAACAATTACCTGACTCGGAGCTCGTAGTAACTTCAGAGCGCCCATAGTTGGATCTAACTATTATGAGTCCCGAACTCGATTGTTACCTTAAGTGTAGGTCAGATGATAACCTGTATACTGTGTACGAACTAGATTGGATCTCGAGCTGCTCACATCATTAGTAACCAGATATTCCACTTGGCTATTTTTTCACATATTTATCTGCCAGATGTACCTGAGCTGAGTAATTGAACTCGTGCTAATTTTAGGGTACAACATTTGCCCCCCAAGCTCCTGCTAGTGCTTGATGTCGTCACCTTCTGACATGCACAGTAGGGGCTTTTATACTTCTACCATATAAAATCATGCAAGCCCACTACTCAAGTATTGGACATGTGGCTTCCTGCAATTGGCGTCTGTTCGGGTTTCGAGGACTGAAACAACTGACCTGTCAACTTTTTGCCGCCGTATGGTTCATTTATTCTTGGTCCTCGGATCTCAAACTAACCTAATCAGATAACCTAGATTACTTTCCATAGTTTACGTATAAATAGGATGATCAGTCCTGAGACTTCACTACCTTTGCATTCAAAATATTTCCTTTTAAAAAAAACCCAAGCTTTCCATTTTCTTCTCCAAAATCCCAAAAACCTTCATCGCCTTTCAGACTTTCAGAAGCTTTCAAGGAGATTCATGTGGACATTTCGACATCATCTTTGCACGAACATACACTCTGTAAGTATTTCATCATCTGCTTTGGCTATTGTTTGTAACAAACTTTCAAATTTCGAAAGTAAGCCAATTAAACCTTTTCGTCTTCTGTAACTCTACAATCACAGCTAGAGACCATCTTAGGTCGCCTACTAATTAGGCTGGTTTGTCGTCAGGCAATCTGAATCATGGAACCTCCTAAAATGAATGTCGCGAGTTCATCTGCCCAAGACAAAAATAAAGGCAAGCAGATTGCCTCTGAATCTCCTATCCCTCACTTTGGCCCTGTGGTGGAGAGAGAGGTTGTCGTCAAACCCAATGCATTTTTCGAGGTTGAGCATATAGTCTCACGGATAACGACTCAGAGGAAGGTGAAAAAGATCCTGCTGAGTCATAATATCGAAATGGGAGCTGATGGTCTCATTGTCTGACCTACATTTGAGAGAGAATGGAGTTGCACCCCCTTCCAAGACGACTACGGTGCTTGGAGTGATGAGCACTTGAAGGCCGGTGCCTTCCTCCCATTAGACCAATATTTCATAGATTTTATGAACTACGTTAAATTGGCTCCTTTTCAGCTCCCCCAAACTCATACAAGCTTTTGGCGGGGTTAAAATATTTGTTTCTAAGGCACGAGTGGGAGGTCCCCACTCCAGCAGCATCCTATATTTCTTTTGCCTCAAAGCCAGTCCTGACCAAAAAGGGCGAGGTGACGGGTTTTACTATCTCACTTGGTTTCCGAACTCCACTTCCGTCATCGACCTTCCCAGCCACCCAAATGACTATAAAGATTTATTCTTTATGTCAAATGGGTTCAAGAACTATGACCATCGATATTTCAACCGTCCTCGTAAGTCTTCTATCTTTGTGAATTCAGCACCTGAACTTTTATCACTTTCATTGTGATTTTTTTATATGTCCTGATTGAGTTTGCTCCTTGTGCAGCTATATTCGCGAGGACGGGACGATCTGAGACCCTCGGGGGTCAGTACAAGACTTTGTCTAGTCTTCCTCCTGGGGAAAAAGACTATCACCAGATCGTGAATGAAGCCACCATGGTGACCTACAAATTAATCAGCAAGGGTCAGACATTAGCTCTGAGGACCCGAGCTCCCCTTTTCTTAAGAGGCCTTGCCAGCCAATGAGGATGTCAAGGAGGAAGAAGATATGGACCGTTGGTGCGAAAACGGCGAGCTCCTAAAGATAACCAGGGGCCCGATCCTGAGCGAGCTGCGTCTGGGGCAGCAGTTGGCCCCTCCGGCCAAGGTAACCTATACCTTTTCAGAGAATTAGATTGGGCTGTTGCTAACTATAGGCTATCCGTTTTAAACTTAACCAGCTCGTTAACCGTCACCCTACTGATCCAGACCTAAACGTAACCCTTCTCCAGTACGTGGATCATTTGGTGGTACGCTATGATCGTATTATTCTTAAAGGCACCGTCGTAGTTGGCAACACATTAAACTTTAGATCCACCATCTTTGAAGAGTGTAGGATTAACCGCAGGACCTGACCTTCCCTACTCCAGGGTGCATTTGCTCCGGGTTTTAGGCAGTAGGTAGATAAGTCTAGCCCCGAGGAAGGACCTGAACCCCTAGGATCAAATAATTCATAGCTTTAGATTCCCCTTCCTCTCCGTTAATCCCAGAGTTGGAGGTTGTGCCTAGCCCGGTCAATACACCCGAGCTGATCGTAATAGGTTCCTCCTTTAGCCCGGAGGGTAGGATTCTCATTCTTTTTTCTTGCATTTATAATATTTTTGAAGCATTACTCTTGTGAACTGAATCCTCTGTTCGCTCTTTTTTTTAGGTGAAGAGATGGAGTTGCCAGGAGCTCCAGATTTAAGGGGTGCCTATCTTCCTCACATCCATAAGTGGTCCCCCCACAACCTGTCTTCCTCACACCCTGTCTTCCTCACATCCTCTGTTCCCCCAAGGCCAGAGGGTTCGAAGCTGGTCCAGTGGTAAAAAGGCCCAGGGTGGCAAAGAAGACCACCCTAAGACGGGGGGTACCACAAAGTCCCCTCCTAAGGGTAAAGGTGCAAGCACTGCTCGGGAGCATCCGCCAAGAGAGCTCCCCCCAGCTCCGGTAACAACTGTCACTGTCCAGCAAACTCCTCCTTATCCTCCTCGATGCATGTCTTCCTCACATCCTTAAGTGATTCAAACTGTGGCCCCCGTCCGAAGTGAGATTCCCCTCGTCCGGATACTGGTTGAGCCACACGATTTGGACAAGATCCCTGAGGCTTTTCGGGCTATCGTGCCAGTCACATGGATCTGGAAAAGATCCACCAGTGAGTCACATGGTGGGCCATGAATACAAAGCTAGTGCCAGGGATCTGAGGGCCATAGAAGAGCGCAGCCCGGAAGATGTCCTCGAATCTGCTATGGGGATGAATCTCACCGTGAGTCCTTTTCCCACCTCTAACCTTTCCTCTTATTTTTTTATTATGTTTTTTTGTTGACTTGCTTCATTATTCTACAGTATGTCTTGGCTCAATACCGAAGCATAGCTCGTGTTAAAGTCAAGAACGAGGAACTTCGAGCTGCCTTAACTGTTGCACAAGAGAGTGAGAAGGCTGCCAAAGCTGCTCTTATTTCGTCTCAAGAGTGCAACCAGTCTGCGAAGGCTGCCCTGTCCACCTCTCAAGCTCAGGTCATGGAGGCGAGTCACCGTGCTAATCAACTTCAGGCCGAGAATGACGAACTCAAAGCGAAGCTGATCGAGGCTGAGGCTAAGGCCAAGGAGGAAGCTGCATTGTCCTCGTCACAAATGGAGGAGATGCTTTACTGTTGCTGGGCTTTTAACCAGGATGGGAACTTCTCCTTCATGCAGCCTGAGCTGTGGGACCCGTATCTTGCTAGATTCAAGATTCAATTTTTGCAGGAACCCTCGGAGACTGGTGAGGCTTCTGAAGCTGTAGAGGGAGATGGTGAAAAGGTCACCTTGGTGGAGCATGCAGAAGGAGCTCAATGACTTTTTTATTGTTTTTATTATTTTTTATGTTCTTGTAACAATCCCTTGGGATCAAAACAATTGCCTTCAGGCTTAGTTTGAGGTTTTTTCTCCTCAAGATGACAATATATTTTTTATTTGAATATACACCCAACTTGTAATCTATTTGTCTTTCCCTTATTATTTTCTCATGTTTATGAATCCTTAGACTCTTATACATTCAAAACCTTAGGGATGAACTTTTAGATCGAGATAGATTTTATCAATATCTTGGTTGTATCCAAGATTTTGCTGCTTATTTGCATCATACATGTTAAGAATCAGGCCTCAGACCTGGTTATATCCAGGGTTTTTAATAAACTTAATAGTATTATACCTGTTAGGAATCAGGCCTCGGACTTAGTTATATCCAGGGTTTTTAATGAACTTAATAGTATTATACTTGTTAGGAATCAGGCCTCAGACCTGGTTATATCTTGGGTTTTTAATGATTTTTTAGACTTAGTTCGTGATAGGTTTACTGAAAACTCAAGCTTTTTTTATTTTAAAAAAAGCCATTGAATAATCAATTTCTCCAAGATTCTAAGTTCATAATTTTTATCCGAGTAAGCTTAATTTTCTCAAAAAATTTCAAAAAATCACCTCAGTTATGTGCCCCCCAAGTAACCAGAATGTATAAACATTCCTTGTTGCTTTTACAATGTGAGAACACAAGCTTGTAATAATAAAACTAAGAAATGGTTATTTAATAATCCATCTGTTATTTAAATGAAACGACTTTTATAAATAAGCCTTACATTGATGGTAATACTATTGATAATACTTTTTCAAATGGAGAGCATTCTAGGTCCGTGGGACTATTTCTCATTTAATCGGGCTAGCTTAAAAGTTCCTTCATGTAAGACCTTTACGATATGGTACAGTCCTTCCCAGTTCGAGCCTAACACACCATCCTTGGGATCTTTATTCGCCAAAAAGACCCTTCGGAGAACCAGATCGCCTAATCCGAGTCTGCGTCCCTTGACCTTTGAATTGAAATAATGAGTGATCTTTTGTTGATAATGGGCAAGTTGTAACTGCGACGCCTCTCTTTTTTCTTCGATCAGATTGAGGGATCCCCTAAGAAGCTCGTTGTTATGATCTTGATCAAATGTCCTCTACCTGTGAGTAGTCACCATTGCCTCTATCGGAAGCATGGCCTCGCTTCCGAAGGTTAGAGAAAAGGGAGTAAGTCCCATGGAGGTTCTATGAGAAGTTTGGTAGGCCCAGAGTACTTGTGGGAGCTACTCGAGCCATAATCCTTTGGCTTCATCCAACCTTTTCTTCAAGCTCGCCTTGAGGGTCTTATTTACAGCCTCGACCTGCCCATTGGCTTGTGGGTATGCTACCGATGAGAAACTCTTCGTTATGCCGTATCTTTCTCAACAATCTATGAAGAGATCACTATCGAATTGCGTACCGTTGTCTGATATAATCTTTTTAGGGAGTCCAAACCAACATACGATATTCTTCACCATGAAATCCAAGACTCTCTTTGAGGGGATGGTTGCCAGAGGTTCGGCCTCTACCCACTTCGTAAAGTAATCGATCGCCACTACCGTATATCGAACTCCTCATTTTCCCATTGGTAGGGAACCTATCATGTCAATTCCCCATGCTGCAAATGGCCAAGCGGATGAAATCATTGTTAGCTTGAATGAAGCAACTCGGGCAACTATGGTGAAACGCTGGCATTTGTCGCACTTCTGAACATACGAGATCGAATCTTTCGTTAAAGTGGGCCAGAAATAGCCCTATCTCAATTCCTTTAGCGCTAGGTTTTGTCCCCCAGCGTGATCTCCATAAAAACCTTCGGGTATTTCTTGTAAAATGGTTTTGGCTTCCTCGGGCAGAATACATCGTAGGAGGGACAATGGATTACCTCGCCAATAAAGCATTCCATCAACTATTACATATCGTGGAGCTTGATAAAGCAGTTTTCTCACATCTTTTCTGTCATCAGGTAACTTTCCAGTTGCGAGATGCTCCATTATATGAGTCATCTAAGTTGGTCTTATGTCAATCATTCCAACCTCCATCATTTCTCCCATTACACTTGGGCTTTCCAAGAATTCCATTGTCACTACATTCAATGTTTCAACCTCTTTGGTGGTAGCAAGTCGTGCCAGAGCATCAGCGTTAGAGTTCTTCTCGTGGGGTATCCATTCAACAGAACTAAACTCAAATTCAGACAATTCCCCCTTTACCTTAGCCAGGTAGGCCGCCATCTTGATACCTCGAGCTTGATATTCTCCCAATATCTGACTTACCACGAGTTGGGAATCACTATAGCATTGGATTGATTTCGCCTTCAGCTCCTTTGCCACCCTCAGCCATGCCAATAAGGCCTCATACTCTGCTTCATTGTTGGATGCTTCAAATCTGAATCTAAAAGATGTATGGAACCGATGTCTTTCAGGCGAGATTAAGATTATCCCAGCTCCCGATCTATTTTCATTTAATGATCCATCAACGAAGATTTTCCATAATTCCTGCACTGGCTCCCTCTTGAGCTCATCCTAAAAACCAGTGCACTCAACCATAAAATCGGTAAGGGCTTGGCTCTTGATTGTAGTACATGGCATGTATAATATCTCGAACTGGCTAAGTTTGATGGCCCATTTTAAGAGACGTCTCGACATTTCAAGTTTTTGCAATACTTGCCTTAAAGGTTGGTCGGTTAAGACGTTGATAAAATAGGACTAGAAATATGGCCGAAGCTTTCTAGAAGCCAAAATTAAACAGAATGCCAGCTGCTCTATCAGTGGATACCGTGATTCAGCTCTGAGAAGCCTCTTGCTTACATAATATACTGGTTTCTGCATACGGTCTTCTTCTCAAACTAACGTGGCACTAACTACATTTTCTGTCATGACCAAGTCAAGAAACAAAGACTCTCCAAACGTCGGTTTGGATAGTACAGGGGATTCAGCTAGATGCGTTTTCAGATCGTGGAATGCCTATTCGCATTCTTCGGTCCACTCAAATTTCTTATTTCCTATGAGCAAGTTATAGAATGGCAAACACTTGTCAGTGGATTTTGAAATGAAGCGATTTAAAGGTGCCACCCTTCCAGTTAGGCTTTGAAATTCCTTATGCGACTTGGGTGAAGGCATGTCTAACAATGATATGATTTTTTTAGAATTCGCCTCTATCCCCCTTGTGTTCACTATGAACCCCAGAAATTTCCCAGATGCCACCTCGAAAGTGCATTTCTGGGGATTCAACTTCATGCCATATTTCCTCAAGATTTCAAAACATTCTTCCAGGTCGGACACATGGTTATTGGCAGTCTTTGACTTGACGAGAATGTCATCAAATACACCTCCATATTTTTCTTGATCTGGTTAGCGAACATTTTGTTGACCAAGCGTTGGTATATAGCCCTGACATTTTTTAATCCGAATGGCATAACTTTGTAATAATATACATTATGCTCGGTCATGAAACTGGTATGCTCTTGGTCTGCAGGGTTCATCGCGATCTGGTTATATCCAGAGTATGCGTCCATGAAAGACATGAGCTCGTGACCTACCATGGCGTCTACCAACTTGTCAATTTTTGGCAGTGGGAAATAGTCCTTGGGACAAGCCTTGTTTAGGTCGGAGAAGTCGATATAGGTTCTCCATTTCCTATTTGGCTTCGGGACCAGCACAGGATTGGTAACCCAGATTAGGTATTTTGCTTCCCTGATAAACCCGCATTTTAGTAACCAAGCTACTTCCTCCTCTAACGCTTTAGCTCGTACTGTTCCCAAAAGCCTTCATTTTTGGGATTTTGCAAGCACGTTCTTGTCCAAGTTTAATGTGTGCATTATTATACTTGGACTGATTCCCACCATATCCTCGTGCAACCAGGTGAAAACATCCAGGTTCTTCCATAAAAAATTGACTAGCTCCTTCTTTCTTTTGTCTTCAAGATTTTTTCCAATTTTTACAACTCTTGAAGCTTCTTTGAGGTCGATGTTTACTTCCTCGAGCTCTTCTATGGCTTTGAGCTCTGATCTATCTTTGCCTATCCATGAATTAATGTCATCACATTGGGTGACCTTACCAACTTCTTCTTGAGGTTCTTCCATCCCACAAGTGACTTCTACTTCCTGGGACTCCTCACCTCCCTCACTTATGACCATCGCCTGCTGCCTGGGTTGTGATTTTCCCTTCATAGAAATGCTATAGCATTCTCTGGCAGCGAGCTGATCTCTTCTGATTGTGCATACCCCCAAAGCTGAGGGGAATTTCATTGCCAGGTGTCAGATCGATGTTATGGCTTTGAATGCCATCAACGCGAGTCGGCCCAAAATTGCATTGTATGCGGCCGAACAATCGATTACAATGAAATCGAGTATTTCTTAGATAGTTCGCGACTCTTCTCCCAATGTCACCACTAGTCCGATTGTCCCTATGACTACTGTTCCTTTGTCCGAAAACCTGTACAACGTCATTGAGGTCGCCTTCAAATTGGATACGGACAATCTCATTTTTTCCAAGGTGGACCTGAAAAGTAAATTTACAGAGCCTCCGTTATCCACCAGTATTCTTTGAACCCTTCGGTTGGTGAGCTGCACAGTTACCACCAGCGGATCATTGTGTGAGAATTGGACGCGGCTTACATCCTCTTCCGTTAAAATGATTGGTTGTTTTTCCAATCGCTGTTGTTTTGATAACCGCTGCTCCGAGGCAAACTGCACTCCGTTATGAGCCTTCAACTCATTGATGTATCTCTTTTGGGCCCTACTGCTCGTGCCCGCCAAATGAGGTGCTCCAACAATAGTGGTTATATCTTCTCCTACTATTAGAGGAGGATCGACCTGATTCGCCTGAGCTCTAGATTTGCATATCGGAGCCTTTGGGACTGACTGAGAGTTCTACCTGGCAAGCTGATTGGGAACTACCTGATTTCGGGTGTATTGGGCCAATGGTCTATCTTGAATGAGAGTCTCAATTTCATCCTTCAGCTGTTGACAATCATCAGTGTGATGACCGATGTCATTGTGGAATCGGCAAAATTTTGAAGGATCTCTCTTTGCCCTCTGGTTTCTTAAAGGTTTTGGCTTCTTCCATGGGAGGCGATTAGAATTAGCCAGAAAGATACGCTCTTGGGTATCTGTTAGGTCGGTATAGGTAGCGTAAATAAGCTTTAACTTCTCCACGGACTTGTTTTTCTTCTTCCTGCTCTATTCACCCTCACCATTCCCCTTTCTTTTGTTATTCCCCCTTGGTTATTCTGAGGAACGGTTTGAGCCATAGCTGCAACATCCGTTACCACTCCAACGAGTTGGGCAGGGGTCTGGCTGGTTCCTGCGACAGAATCTCATGCCTCATCTGATCTGGATAAATTAACACGCAAGTATACGTGGTCGAATCAAGTAATATATGATAAGTAGAGTGTCGATCCCACGAAGACTGTTTTCCAAATACCACTAATTGTTCTTTAACTTTCTATTTGGTGAATTAAAATTTAGAAGAATAATTAAAAGTAAAAAGAATACTATAAACTATTAACATAAATTAAAGGACTAGAAACAAAACAATGAATCAACTAATTAAAAATCAATAATAAAAAGCCTAGGAATTAATTTCATCAACTTTTCATTCTGTTAATTTTACTAATCAGTTCTAAATCTCTTCAATCTATTCTAATAGCAGGTTAACATAATCGATTCCTATTCTTTTTCAAGATATAAGATCTCAATCTATATGCAGGTTTTCTACATTTCTGTTATAAACTTGAACATATAGAAGGCATTAAGGATGGAAACCTAATTACTACACAAGTCATACAGGTACTTCAATCCAATATGCAACCTATATCTATACAATGATAGCATATTCTATTCTCATCTTTCGAATTTGGAATCAAAACCATTAAATCAAGTAAATAGTGATAAAGTATTTACTAGCATTAAACAAACATCATATAGATTATAATAAAATAAAATTGAAATTCAAGCGACTACATTAATCCCTAGATAAAAGATTTAGTTCATAGCTAACATAATGAAAATAAAATTCAAATAATTATTCATAGAAAATAACCTAAAGAATTCAGATGAAAAAGAAAACTAATTACAACAGCCTTTTCTAAATCTAGGGTTTATAAAACTAAAACTGCCTGCCAAAATCACAGATAATATTCCTTAAATAGTCTTCCAAGATTCCCAAGTGAAAAGAACGTTTTGCCCTTCAAAAAGTGGTTTAAAATCTGAAAAACGCGTCGATAGCGCCGTGTATTGAGCACTGTAGCGCTATAGTAAGAACCAAAAATCCCCTAAAAAGTGTTTCACTAGCGTTGTAGCGCCCTTGATGCAGCACTGTAGCGCTGGCTTTGTAGCACTGGGGCGCTACTTACAGATTCGACAGCTCCTTCATATCCTTCCTAGCATTATGGCGCTCCTTTGATAGCGCTGTAGCGCTATTGACAACATCAAAACTCGTACATATCAACCTCAAAAAACATGATTTTCTCCAACTTAAATATATTTTCTTCCACTTTCACTCCATTTCACTCTTTTCATCAACTTATCATGGAAAACCTGAAACATGAACAAACGAGCATAATTCTGCAATAAAATAATCCTAAACTAACGAAAACCAACCTAATAAATAATTCTTCATCCCGCTCTGTTCGCCCTCACCATTCCCCTTTCTTTTGTTATTCCCCCCTTGGTTATTCTGAGTAACAGCTTGAGCCATAGCTGCAACATCCGTTACCACTCCAACGGGTTGGGCAGGGGTCTGGCTGGTTCCTGCAACAGAAGCTTGTGCCTCCTTCAGGTTTATCCATTCCTGAGCTCGGGCTAGAAATTCATCTATGCTTTTAACTCCTTTTCTTTGGAGTTCTTGCCACAGGTTGCCTCCGACGAGGATTCCCGTTCTCATTTCCATGAGCTTGGAGCTGTCATCAGCGTCCCTAGCTTGTGCAGCAACTTGGTGAATCTGCTCAGGTATGCTTTCAATATCTTGAAAGGTTGTTGCTTTACGTTGGGCAATGAATTGGCTTGAGAGGCTTGCGAAGCTCGGAATGCTTTTTTAAACTCGGAGGAGAATTTATTCCACGAGCTTATCAAATGCCTCTTGTATTGTTTAAACAACTGCCTGACAGGTTCGACTAGAGTTGCAGGGAACAAGATACACCTTAGATCAAGCCTGACATTATGGGCCATCATCATAGTGTTAAACATTCTGAGGTGGTCAGACGGATCTCCATCTCCATCAAAATTTGACATGTGCGACGTCCTAAAACCTATAGGATATGTTGCCGCTGCAATGTTTAGAGCAAAAGGTTCGAGCTCTTCATTTGAGTCGCAATCGTCCTTTTCCTTCCCAGAGAAGAGTCTTTTCATTTGCTCTTCCATTAGAGCCAATCTTTCAAGGGTTTCGTCCCTAGTCCCTAGGTTAGCTGGGGGGTGTTCAACAGCTCCCATCCTATTATACACGTTTGACGGGTTATTGTCCCTCCAAGTTCAAGCTTGGTTATGTGGGATATTCCCATTGTCGCGTACAATGGACGGACCTCCCTCATGCTGAGTATAGCTAACGTTCTCATCCCGAGCTGGATACCTTCTCTGTGAGTTCAAATGATCGCGCAGGTCAGGATATGGATCATATCAAGGACTTTGTGCTGAACTCAAATGATTTCTCAGGTCACTCTCGGATCTGCCTCCACGCTGGCTCTCCGTCCAATAACTTCCGTTTGCGAAACTTACAGCTCGCGGTTGAGATCGAGGACTTGGGTTCTCAACACGCGTTCGTGGGACGGAATTATTTGTGGATGGGGGAGGATTTATCCTACTATTCCCACGAGCTGGAACATCTCGATGAGGACAAGGTGGTGATGGATGTCTTACAGGTGACAAAGAATGCCTTATGGGCGAGGCTATCCTCGTTCCACCAGGACGGACTAAATTAATCCGCCTTGGTTCTACTCCAACGTCCCTAGTTCTCTATGCCTGGGGCTCTGATCGTGGCACATAGGGATTTGTTGGAGCATTGTGTCTTCGTGAGCTTGTCCCAGCCCCTCCCTGTGGATTGTTATGGGCATTTCTGGGAATCTGTGAAGAAGGCACATAGCTTGGGGTTGCAGTCCTGACCGACCGACTGACATGCTGATGACCCTTGTGATGATCAGTGGGTCGAGCATTCTGATGGTTTCACCCTGAAGGCACAGAACTCAGAGTGGCAGTTCTAACAGATCGACTCGGTTTGGATCGGTTATTCCTGTGGGACTTATGAGACCCACTTTGCGTCTTTTCGACATTAACGTCGGTTGCAAGAGGGGGTAAATGAGCCAAGACCTCCTCAATTTGCTTGTTTTCCCTAGTGAGATAGCTCCTTAACTGGGCGTTTTCCATCTCGATGGCAGTCAAATATCCTCGATTAGGATTTGGCGGTAGTGACACTGAACTCCCAGTATCATCCTGGCCCACCGGTTGTTTTCCCGGATGTTGCTAAACATCCAGGCCCCTTTCATTGGGAACAACGGTACGATGGGCCTCCTCCCCACCAGGCTATTCTGTCTCATTATCATGGATTGAGTGAGTGAACACCATGATAAAAGTCGACTGGAACTTATGACACACTAATTTACTCTCAATGAACACCAAACTGTTGACGCAATTTTTTGCCAACAGTGTATGAAGAAATTAAAAACCGTAATGAACTAATAAACATTCACTCAAAAGCATAGAACTTTTACGTGGTTCAGTGGTTAAAATCCACCTAGTCCACGAGTCAATATTATTACTTTTCTCTCTCTATTTCTGCAGAATTTTGGTAATACAAAAAAGTCCCCCCTTCCTGTCCAATATTCCCAGTATTTATAGGGGAATTCCATGGACAGGTTTGGGTAACTATGTAAATAAACCGTGTAATTAAATAAGGTATATAATTAATACAGATTGTTCCCATTTTCATTGGGATATGATTTGATAGCATAATAAATATACTCCTGCTATCTTGGATAATAAATGACAGATATATGATACAACTTGGTCATTAATGAGCGTATAAAGAATCCCCGAATCTCCTGAGATCCTTTAGTATGCATTATGTCTAGGTTCTCACGAGCTGAATATCTCACCCGAGTTCGGGTTTAACAATTACCTGACTTCGAGCTCGTAGTAACTTTAGAGTGCACAAAGTTGGATCTGACCATTATGAGTCCCAAACTCGATTGTTACCTTAAGTGTAGGTTAGATGATAACCTGTATACCGTGTATAAACTGGATTGGATCTCAAGGTGCTCACATCATTAATAACCAGATATGCCACTTGGCTATTTTTCCACATATTTATCTGCCAGCTGTACCCAAGCTGAGTAATTGAACTCGTGCAAATTTTAGGGTACAATAGTAAATTTTTCTAATGATAATTGTTTTGTGCTTGACCAAGATGGAAATTGTGTTTTGAAGGGTTATAAATATGTTGATAATTGTTACACATTATCTAAATCACAAAATTGTCATGTGGTTTTTGAAAATTGAGAAAAATTGGAAGTGTGAGTCATGTTTATGATTTACCAAATTTATGTAAATATTTTTTTGGTAAATGTGAGCCATGTCGATTGGGAAAATATTTGAAAATTTCCATGAAAAATGTTTTAGTGTTGGAGTGTGTGCTCGCTTCCAAGGGTACCCCATGGAGTCTCATGTGACTTTTGTAAAAAGAATTAATCGTTATATCAATAATACTCTTGAATTAGGCATTGGTACTCCAATGAAACAAACTCTAACCTTGTGTGTTATAGTGATGCAGATTAGGCAGGAAACACTGATGTCTGCAAAGTTACAAGTGGTGGTTGTTTTTACTTAGGAAACAATTTGGTTTCCTGACATAGTAAAAAACAAAATTCTATCTCTTTGTCAACAGCCGAGGCTAAGTACATAGCTGCTGGAAGCTGTCGTACTCAACTTTTGTGGATGAAACAAATGTTGGCTGACTATGGGTTTGATCTAAAACTTTAACCATTTTTTGTGATAATACAAGTGCGACTAATATCTCTAAAATCCTGTTCAGCACTCTCGAACCAATCATATTGACATTCGTCATCATTTTATTAGGGAACTTGTTGAAAACACAACTCTGATTTTAGAATATGTTGAGACTAACAAACAAATTGCAGATATTTTTAGTAAAGCCTTAGACACGGTCAGATTTGATTCCCTCAGGAAATCCTTGGGGGTTTGTTTTATTTGAAATTTCCAATAATTAATTGTCTTGCCTTGCATATGTGATTGTGTAAATGTCTTGTCCTGTTTGGAAGAAATTTGTTGACCATATTTTTTCATTTTTTGGAAAATGAATGTTATAATTCTTATACTTTATGAGGAATAAAAACCATATTTGAAAAATTATAGACCATCCATTTTATATTTGACCAAATCATTATGTCTGTTTTAGTATGAGCATTTCTTAATCCAGTTTATTTTTCGGGCTCCATTCTGGAAAAGAGCTACCTATACTGATGTGTGAAAGCCGACACTGAGTAAGTTGGTACCAGGTAATTAGTAATTATATTGGCGGATACTCTACCAGTGTAAATGGCTACCATCAATATAAGAGTTATAGCCTCCAGTATGGTTACAATTTGAAAGAGGCTACAATTGCCAAACATGGGCAATGACCCTAGCTTTAAATAGCAAAAAAGAAACGCCAAATTAATTACACATGCACACACATATGCCTGTTGACTAGACTGTGTAAGAATGTTGTAAGACTCATACACATAATGGATTGATTAAAATATTTTTTGTGATTGGTATATTCTTTTTTGAATTATGGTTATCATTATCACTTAGTACTTTAATTATAATTCATTTTTCTAATTTTTGAAGAAAATTGTTATCTTGTTTCTCTTGAACAGGACTTGGCATTTACATGGACACATATGGTATGAAAATTTATCCTTTTATTTTCGGCAATTGTTTTTTATAAAATTAAAAAAATTAAAAAATTAAAATATTTTTTGACCGAGTACTAAAGACAAATCAAATTTGAAAAAAATAAATAAATGCAGATTATTTGTTTTATCTCATTATATTAAACAATTTTGTAAAAGTTTCCAATTTTGAGGCGTGAGAGAATATTTTTTTTAAAATGAGATATTTTGACATTTATCACACTAAATTCGGTAACCCATTTTTTAGTTACCCATTTTCAAACTTGCCTCATTTGTTCACCGAATTCTCTATATATTCAGATTCCCTTTGGCTTTTTGGTTCTAAGTGTTTCTTGTTTTCTTTCTCGCTCACTTGTGCCCAAGTTTTTTAGGTTTTTGTTCTTTGTGTGTCTCCTTTTGTTTTATTATGAAGATAACTTGTTGGTATGCATGAAAGGCTTGCCTCAGAGATACATCAAGACACTATCTTGTAATTAGTCTTGACCTCTCCAACAACAATCTAAGTGGAGAAATTCATATTGAAGTAACCAAGTTGATTGGTCTAGGGGCTCTAAACTTATCAAGAAATCATTTCAATGGTGACATTCATATCAATATCTCAAAATTGAGACAATTATCATCATTGGAGCTCTCAAGTAATAGGTTATCATGTCCTATCCCAGAATGTTTTTCCTCACTTTCATTCTCGATACTCCTCAACTTGTCAAATAATGAATTTTCTGGTATGATGCCTTATAAAGGTCAAATTACTACTTTTGAATCATCCTCTTTTGGTGGAAATCCATGACTTTGTGGTGCTCCCCTTATTGAAAAATGTCCAGGTGATGATGATCTTTCCAACAAAGGCCGAGTTTTGAATGACAACGATACCAATGACAATTTCTTTGATAAGTGGTTTTATTTGAGTGTTGGGTTGGGATTTTTTGCAGGACTTCTTGTTCCTTATTTCATATTTTCCTTGAGACAATCTTGGAGGGATGCTTACTTTGGCTTCATGGACAATTTTGTACAAAGAATGTCTCAGTTGAGGATAGTAATACCATAGATTTTTAAGAAGTTAAGGCTTTGTATGTAAAAATAAAAGAAGAAACATTCTACTAGTGGAGCATCTTGTATATGTGACTTTGTTTTGTTTGTTTTTTTTTTATGTACAAATCACAAAGTTATGTTTTGATTTGGCGTAAAATCTGTGAAAGCGTTATGTCATAGTTCTATTTATATTTAGACAGATGTACATGGCGTCTCCAACACTTAGAATTCTTTTAGAGTATTTACAACAAGAAAAAAAATTAAAAAGAAAATATCGAAAGAATCAATAATTTATAATGAAACAAATTATTTATCTTAAATTATAATGTCCAATAAATCATTCACACAATTTTGTCAAAGATTTAAAATATATTGGCCAATGAACCAATCATCCAATTCATCGAAGAATTCTAATCACATTTTGGTTGTTGCCATCATAGTCATTCTCAAATATTTTATTTCTTTCTTTCTTTGTCACAACCTAAGTCCTAGGCTATGAAAAATGTATATTATACATAGTTTGGGTGGACAAAGGTCAAACTTTGTCCTTGTTGAAAAATAATACTTATAAATGATATTTTAGCTTACACCATATAATATCATAAATTATATGTCCAAAATAATGGAATAACTCTTATAACTATATAGAAAATATTGAAGATAAAAGCAGGATCATCTATCATTATACATAAAATAATAATATTCCTCCAGTTATGTAATCACCAAACAATTAAATTTAATAAGTCATAAAGCACCAAAATAATACTTAATATCTATCATTCCTCATTCCTAATTATTACATACCTAATTAAGAGATACAAACCATAAGATTCCATATTAAGTACATAAAAAATTCTTTTAAAGATAGGACTATAACTAGAAATAGAACTAAGCTAAACCACATCGTCTCCATCAATGAATCACCTTATCATCCATTCACATTATACTGGGTTCCTGGAAAGGGAGATATATAGGGGTGAGCTTATAAAGTCCAGTAGGAAAACAACTAATGTCAAATGACCAATAGTTTAATAAAACTCCTGCATGGTTAGTTTTTGAAACAAAATATATCATCATCATGTATAATCAAAAATAGAAATAGACCACAAATAACCATAAAAGACAAACTATACGTGCACATCATGTTAGGAACGAGTTTCCTAATACGCAGCGGAATGGTGGTGGGTTAGCCCAGTGTACAACAAAATTTTTGTAACATATTTTAACTACCTTTAAATATGCATATCCATTAATAAACATACATTAATCATAACCTAGAAAAGAATAGAAAACATACCTCTTGATGCCTATCAAGTGTCCTTGCTTTCTTTTCATAATTTGAACAAACTTCCTATCCAACCTGCTCCCAGGTACTCACACCAAGATCTTCCACAACGTTCTCTACACCTCAAGAAGTGTGTGGGCACTTAGAGAATAAATGATAGTTAATTTATGATTCTACTTGATGTACTCAACACATGAGATCAAGAGAATAAACCTGAGATTGATTCTTTATCTTTTTCACAGAGAGATAGAAAAATATCGTTATTTTATTTAGAGCAAATAACTTCTTATTTTCTGATAAGTCTAACTTAAATAGAAAATATTTAATTTGAAAAAATAAATGTGTAATCAATTTACAATTTATCTTTTAATTAATTAATTATCTCATTAATGAAAATATCCAAAAATTAACTTTTGAATTTTCCATTCATTAATTAATTAAATGAATAAAATTGAAAAATATATTCCTAAAAAACTGTGTAGTACAACCACCCTATATTTTAGGCATATTTGATTTTTCCATAATTGTTTAATTTTTTATTCAAACTACCTTATCAGATAAAAATCCAACAACCTGATAATTAATTCAAATTTTAATTAATTATCTTTTTAACTAATTATCAAATATAATTAATTATTTGAATAAATATCAATATTTTTAATTCAAATCCAATTTGAACTTATTAGATTATTATCTCCCACTTAAATAAAGATATTTAATTAATTCTACCAATTAATTAAAACCAATTTAAATTAAATAATAATTTTGAAATTAAATATTTAATTTATTATAATTTCAAAAATTATAATTAAATATTTTATTTAATATAATTTCAAAAATTATAAAATAATTAAATATTAATTAATTTTGTTAATTACAACTAATTTGTAATTAATTAATTAATCATTGTTATCACATAATTGCTTATTTGGCCCGAAGAACAAATTTCTTCTTAAATATGTCTTTCAACCATTTTTCCATTTATATCAACTCTTGCCTTGAATAGTGTTGATAGAGGCAGTGTGGGGACCTATGGACCTATAATTCCAAGCTCCAATAAATTTGAGATTATTAATAAACTCTTTAATTAAATAATCTTAATTTATTAATCTCATGATTACTCCACTATTAATATGAGACTGCACTCTTGTAATTATAGACATTTCATTTACTGAGTACTTTATAAAATAAAGCGTCCATTGATATAATCATTACATACAAATTAACCCTCTAATAATGGTTCATAATTAATCGTGAATAAAATTACCATTTTGCTCTTTTAATTATATCTTCTTTCCTTAAGTACCATTGACTTTACTAGTGAAGGTTAATTCATAACTAAATTATGAATTTGAGCTCAATAACCTTTCAGTCCCAAAATTCAACCCTTAAGAGAACCATTATTCAACATCTTATGAGAAGGTATAGATTCCATAATTGTATACTATGTCCCCATCCATTTACATTAATGAGTTCCCAAAACAAAAGTTTCTACCCTGATCATTCTGATAGACCCTAATGAGTGAATCAAAGAACTCATATAACATAAACAGGAGTTCATAGTAACTTCAGGATTAAGATCTATTTGTATATGATCATTAGTTGATATATTTAATAGTACTTTGAAACAGTATTTAATTAAGTATTAATAAACATATCTGGTCTAATTCTATATATTCTCTAATATATAAAGTACATCCACTAAAGTGTCCTACTACACTAGTAATCTGGATCTAGATCACATGTATTCATAATACTAGTGGACCGTACTTGCAGTAATTAATCTAAAGATTCCTTAAATTTATTTTACTGTGAACTATTCAAGTTCATTTATCTCAAACACAATCCTCCAGTACCAATACGTGTTTGAGATCACATATATGAACATAGGAATTTTTCTGAAATTTACATAATATTATCACAGAATAATATAGTCCATAAAATATATGCATAACAAATTCAATTCATTTATTTATTTCTTAAAATAATATCTACTACATGTGCTTTCAGGCACAATTCCCAACAATCTCCCACTTGCCTTAAAGCAAATGAGGCATCTCTCTAATTCCCATGTTTCTTACATTCTCCTGAAAAGATTTTATGGATAAAGTCTTTGTGAAAGGATCTGCAAGATTATGCTCTGAAGCTATCTTCATAACTGCAACATCTCCTCGATGAACTATCTCTCTTACCAAGTGATACTTCCTCTCGATGTGCTTTCCCCTATTGTGACTCCATGGTTCCTTTAAGTTAGATATTGCCCCACTGTTATCACAGTATATGACTAGTGGCTTATCCACATTTGACACTACTTCCAGATCGGAATATAGCTTTTTGAGACACACAGCCTCCTTAGCTGCTATATAATCGGCTTCCATGGTGGAGTCTGCAATGCTGGTTTGTTTAATACTTCGCCAGACTACTACTCCTCCTTTAAGAGTAAACACTGATCCAGAAGTCAATTTTTGACTATCTCTGTCTGATTGAAAATTAGAATCAGTGTGACCAGTGGGGTTCAGGTCTCCACCTGAATATACAAGCATATAATCTCTAGTATTTCAAAGATACTTGAGAATATTCTTAATTGCAATCGAATGACTCAATCTAGGATTGGATTGATAACGACTGACTATCCCTACTTCATAACAAATGTCAGGTCTAATACATAACATATCGTACATTAGATTGCCTACTACTGAGGCATAGGGATACTATCTCATATCTTCCTCTTTCTGAGCTGTTTTGGGACACTGCTCCTTGGAAAGGAATACTCCAGAATAGGTTGGCATATCACCCTTTTTGGAGTTTCGCATATTAAAGCGTTCTAGCTCCTTATCGATATAAGTTGCTTAAGACAGTGCCAAAGTTTTGTTCTGTCTATCTCTAAGAATTTTAATGCCCAGAACATACTTGGCTTCTCCCAAATCTTTCATTTGGAATTGTTCAGCTAACCTGTTCTTTACCTTTGATAATGATGTTACATCATTGCCAATCAGTAATATATCATCAACGTAAAGAATGAGGAATACTACTACACCATCTTTGATTTGTTTATAGATACAAGGTTCTTCAACATTTTGTTCAAAAACAAATGTTTTAATTGTGTCATCAAATCTAAGATTCCAAGATCTAGAAGCTTGTTTGAGTCCATAAATGGACCTAATAAACTTGCAAACTTTTTGCTCTTGACCTTTTACTCCGAATCCTTCTGGTTGAGACATGTAAATGGTTTCATCAAGGTAGCCATTCAAAAAATATGTTTTGACATCCATTTGCCAAATCTCATAATCCATGCACGCAACTATGGATAAGAGTATACGAATGGATTTCAGGATGGCTACATGAGAAAAAGTTTCTTCATAATCAACTCCTTCTTTCTGTGTGTAGCCTTTGGCTACAAGCATTGCTTTGAAAGTCTCTACTTTCCCATCCGCTCCTCTTTTCTTATTGAATATCCACTTGCAACCAATGGGTTTGATATTCTCAGGTGGATCTTCAAGAACCTAGACAGAATTGGAATACATCGATTCCATTTCTTGGTTCATGGCTTCTTTCCATTTGTCCTTGTCAGAATCATTCATTGCATCTTTAAATGTTAATGGATCGTCTTTGTTTGTGTCAGAAACAAGCATTTGAACTTCGTGTTCATAGCATATGGGTTGCTTACTAACCCTCCCACCATGACGAGGTTCTCTACTATTCTAACTAGAACTAGCAGTTTCCTCTTGTTGTTTTTCATTGGTTGTTGCTGGTGACTTTGCAACTTCATTCGAGACCATCTCCTCCAGTATATCCTTACTGCGAGGTTTATGGTTATTGACATAGTCATGTTTAAGAAAAGTTGCATTTGTCGATACAAATGTTTTATTTTCTTTTGGACTATAGAAAATTCCACCTCTAGCCTCTTTGGAATATCCTACAAACATGCAGACTTCAGAGCGTGATTCCAACTTCCCGGTCTTTCCTTTAAGCACGTGTGCAGGGCACCCCCAAATTCGAAAATGGTGTAAACTAGGTTTACAACCATTCCATAATTCCATGGGTGTCTTCTGGATAGACTTAGATGGAACAACATTCAATATGTATAGAGCACATTGAATTGCATAGCCCCGAAGTGACAGTGGTAATGACGAGAAACTCATAAACATATCTAATAATGTTCTATTCTGTCTTTTTGAAACAACATTTTGCTGTGGCATTCCAGGTGCTGTGAGTTGGGATTGAATACCATGCTCACGCAGATGGTCCTTGAATTCAAAATCCAAGCACTCTCCTCCTCGATCAGATCGAATAACTTTTAGTGATTTACCTAATTGCTTTTTAGACTCTGCTTGAAATTTTTTGAACTTCCAAAAGTTTCAGATTTTCTTTGCATTAAGTATAAGTAACCATATCTTTATACTATGTCCCCAACCATTTACATTAATGATTTCCCAAAACAAAGTTTCTAGCCTGATCATTCTGATAGACCCTAATGAGCGAATCAAAGAACTCATATAACATAAACAGGAGTTCATAGTAACTTCAGGATTAAGATCTATTTGTATATGATCATCACTTGATACATTTAATTAATAATTCGAAATGGTATTTAACTAAGTATTAATAAACATATTTGGTTCAGTTCTATATATTCTCTAATATATAAAGTACATCCACTAAAGTGTCATACTACTCTAGTAATCTAGATCTAGATCACATGTATTCATAATACTAGTGGACTGTACTTGCAGTAATTAATCTAAAGATTCCTTAACTTTTTTTTACTGCGAACTATTCAAGTTCATTTATCTCAAACACAATCCTCCCGTACCAATACGTGTTTGAGATCACATATATGAACTTAGGGATTTTTCTAATATTTACATAATATTATCACAGAATAATATAATCCATAAAATATATGCATTACAAATTCAATTTATTTATTTATTTCTTAAAACAATGTCCACTACATATGCTTTCAGGGCACAATTCCCAACACATCACACCGTCCACTAGATCCCTAACTCCTGATATCAACCATCGAAAACTGACATCCTAAATTGGGTAGCCGGGCCTAATAACCACCATAAGAGGAAGGCTCGGATTACTTCCTGTACAAGTGATAGGTGTTGGGAATTGTGCCCTTAAAGCAATTGTAGTAGACAATATTTTTAATGAAATAAATAAATGAATTGGATTGTTGTATATATGTAGCTTATGTACTATATTATTGCTAATAATATTAGATAAATATAAAAAAAATCCCAAGTTCATCTATGTGGTCTCATTCTCATATTGGTATGAGAGGATCGAGATTTAGATAATGAACTTAAATAGTTCGTAGTAAAATAAAGTTATGGAATCTTTAGATTAATTACTGCTAGTACGGTACACTAGTATTATGAATACATGTGACCTAGATCGAGGTTACTAGTGTAGTAGGATATTTTAGTGGAGGTACTTTGCATGCTGAGAGTATGTAGAAACTGGACAAGATATGATTTAATAATACTTGTTTAACAACCGTTTCGTAGTATTATAAAACACATCAACTGATGATCATATACAAACTGATCTTAATCCTGAAGTTACTATGACCTCCTATATCTGTCACTTGATCCTTTGATTCGTGTGTTACAGTTTTTCAAAATGATCAGGCTAAGAGCTATTGTTTTGGGGACTCAATGATGTATATGGCTGGGGACATAGGTTAATAGACATGGAATCTATACCTTCTTATAGATTGAATGATGATTCCCTATTGGGTTGGCTTTTGGAACTGAAAAAGTTATTGACGTCAAATTCATAATCATATTATGAATTAACCTTCATTAGTAAAGTCACTGGTACATTAGGAATCAATATATAATTAAAAGGGTAAAACGATAATTTATTCCCACTTAATTATGAATCATCAATAGAAGATTATTTTGTATGTAATGATCACATCAATGGACACTTTATGGTAGCAATAAAGTACTCAGTAAATATATGTCTTTAATTCTCAAGAATTCAGTCTCATATTTATAGTGGAATAATCATGAGATTAATAAATATGATTATTGAATCAAAGAGTTTTGATTAATAATATTTTATTTATTGGAGCTTGGAATTATTGGTTCATAGGTCCTCGGGGTAGGTCTATCAACACTAATCAAGGTAAGAGTTGATACAAGGGTTAAAATGTGAATGAGCTATTTGAGATAGTATTTATTCTTTGGGATAAATGTGCAATTATGATAATTGAAGTTGTACAATTTATTAGTACATTTGTGCAATTTTCAAAATTGTGTAGAAATAGAATAAATTGATTTTAATTAATTATTTTATTTAAGTGTTAATAAATAAATATGGATAGTCAAAATTTGGTTTTGATTATGATATTTATTTAATTAATAATAAGATGATAATGGAAATTCAAATTTTGAATTTTGAAATTTGAAATTTAAGTTGTTATCTTTTTCCTTAAAAAGATGATACCTTATTTGGATATCTAATTATTAATTAATTAAAATAAAAACACAAGAAAAAATTAAAATCCCATTTTTTAGGGATAGGTCACACGCATAGGGCTTGGACTACTCTATGTGTGTGACACTTCTGATGCTATTAGAAGTTGGTTTTTTATTTTTATTTTTTATTAATTAATAAAACATTTTAAAAGAGGTTTTAAAATGGAATGTTATACTTTGTCTTTCATCATCATTATTATTATAAAAAGATGATTGATTTTTCTTTATTATTATTATTATGGAAATAATGTCTATATATTCTATATGATAGAAAATAGAAACAACAAGTCAAAACAAGCTTTTACATAGAAGGAAAAACTATCATCTTTTTCCATAAAGCAATAATCTTTTCTCCCTAGCCTATAATAAAAAGTCTCATGAGTTGAGAATACTTTTGATTCACAAAATTGATCCTTGTTCTCTATGTGCCCACCCACATCTTGAGGTGTAGATAACGTCTTGGAAGATCTAGGTGTGAGTACTCTAGCAAGGATAGGAAGATCGAAACATTTACGAAAAGATTCAAGGAATCTTGATAAGCTACAATAGGTAATCGTTTCGTATTATTTTTTCATATACATATTATATATTGATTAACATATTGCATATTAAAAGATCCTCATATAAAGACGTTTATATGAACATTTTTGTTGTATACCATTACTGCAACTTCCGCTGCGCACTAGGAACCGTTCCTAACACTAGGTATTTATACCTACAAATGAGCACACACCTAATCTACCGATGATGACACAGAGACTAGGCCATGAAACAAAAATATACACAAATCATAATCACTATGACTTTCCTCAATATAACCAATGCAGACAAATGAGAATAACAAAAGAACATATTTTACTTATTTGAGAAAATTAGGTAGTAATGTTCCCTAAACATACGAGCTCAATCATCTTGTTCGAGGTACAGCTGGCGAGCAATAAATGAAGGTTACTGGATTCTGAAGATGTCTTATTAACTCCAGACTATATAGCTCGAGGTTACGTCACTAAGTTTGGATATTTTGAGTTCCTCTAGATCGCCCTCATCAGGCTTCAAACATCACTCGGGTCAAATCGCCTTGGTGTATAACCTCTAGTTCGAGGAACATATTCAGCTTGTGACAGTCTCAGAGATTGTTGTGGGCAATTAGTATTTGTAACCTTTATCTATTAAATACCTGATATCAAGGGAATTAGCACATTTAAGGAATTTATGTATTTGAGAAGTTACTCATTCTTGTAAGTTACCAAATATTGTACGGTTACCCAAAATATTCCATCAACCCCTTATAAATACAGAGGGAATTGACACTAAAAAGGACCAAATTTTGTATGCAAGAACTCTGCATAAATTGTCTTAAACAATTTCTGCAAGAGTGCTCAAATAGAATAATATTGACTCGTGGACTAGGTGGATTTCAACAACTGAACCATGTAAAATTGTTTGTGTTCTTTATTTACGGTTTACAAAAACCTAATTACCTTTGTTCAGATTTCTTAATCTACTGCTCGTGAAAAACCACGTCAACAGGTTGGTGCTTTCATTGACATGTAGATTAGGCTTGTTGACAATTCTTCAATAAATTTTCATCCAAATATCAGTATGGTGGTGACATAATCAATGCACGACAATGAGTATGAGAGACCTGGTGATCAAGGAGAACTCCGTACGGTTGACCTTGTTAGAAAGGGCACCTTTGTACCTCATCGTCTTGGAAAACAACCCCAAAACCAGGACGATGACCACGGTGATACTGGCAGCTCAGCTTTGCGCCACCACAACCCTAACCCAGGTTATCTCACAACTATAGAGATGGTGAATGCTCAACTGAGGAGCCACCTCGCCCAAGCTAATAGGCGAATTGATGAAATTATTGCATGGTTACCCCTTTTTTACAACCGACAATAATGTCAGAAGGAGAGCAAATGGGCTACACAAGACTAGATCCCACATGCGTAACCATCCTAATGTGAGCCACTCTATTCGGACCACAACTTTGAGCTCTGTGCCATCAAAACGAACTCCTAGAAATAACCAGCCTGCTCACAGCCACAAGAATGAGCAGACAACTCACATTGCTAGAAATCAGCCTAATCAGATGAAGTAAGCAGGGACTACATCTAGGCAAGCAAAAGTCCCCATGAATCCTTCAGCACCAGCCTAACCAACTATTCAAGTACAAAGAAATGATGAAACTTTACCACCAACCCAAGATATTGGAGTGGATAAAGGGCGACCTAGTTTGGTGCGCCTTGATGGACGACAGATTGCCTTGCCAATAAGGCACCCACCATCACCAATTCGTCATCCGACACCTTCACGGGCATAAGGTAACACAACAGCTCACGATAACAACCAAAGAAACTCTGTTCCTAGAGAAGATACATATGTTTTACGATCTCGAGACACTGGGATCCAAGTTTGCATGAGCAACCAAGCACCGTGACCTCATCCACGAATGGTAAGCTTTGCTGAAGACAAATCTTGGATGGAAAGCCGTCAGGAGGGTAGGTCAGAAAGTGTGCGCAGTATACACCCTCGAAGGCAGGAAACTAACGTGAGGAGTCATTTGAATTCAGCTCAGAGATTTTGCTCTAACAATCAGTCCAACTTGCACGATCATTTGAACACCCAACGGGGACAACAAGCTCGCAATAATGATTTGAGTTATATTAAGACAAGGAAAAATCCTTCAATAAGGCGTGAAAATGAGAACATCCCGATTAACCGAGCTCAAGCTTGGAGGGAAAATAACCCAAAAAATGCGCAAAATGGGATAGGAGCTAATAATGAGCTCCCAAATAACCTGGAAGTGAAAGATCCAACCCTTGAGCAACTCGCTCTGATGGAAGAGCAAATGAAGCATCTCTTGTCCAGAAAAAACAGGACGACTGTGATTCTAACCAGGAGCACAAGCCCTTTGCTCCTCACATTGCTTCAGCTTTGTATTTGAAAGGATTTAAAATGACAAACATGACCTCCTATGATGGGGCCACGGACCCGTTGAACCACATTGGGACTTTCAATACTTTGATGAGAGCCCATAATGTCAACATCTACCTGCGATGTGTCCTGTCCCTAACCACATTGATAGGACCAGCCAAGTTGTGGTTTAATAAATTTAAATGACACTTAATCACCTCCTAGAAACAACTGTCAATAGAGTTCAGAAAACAATTCCGAGCTGCGAAAGAAGTACAAGTAGAAGACAATTCCTTGGCCAATATAATGCAACAACCAGGTGAATCTCTCAAGGCTTACATCAAATGGTTCACGAATATAGTAGCTCGAGCTAGGGATGCTGATGGAAACTCCAAGCTCATGGCCATGCGACCAAGAATCGCCATGGGAGGTGAATTGTGGAAAGAACTCCAAAGGAATGGAGTGAAGAACACAAATGAGTTCTTGGCTCGAGCTCAAAATGATAAACCTTGAGGAGGCATAATCCATAGTAGGGACTAGCCAAATTCCTACTCAGCCCGCTGGAGTGGTAGCGAATACTGTAACTACGGCTCATCTCATTACCATAACAACTAGGAAGGGAATAATAACAAGAGAAAGGGAAACAACGAAGGTGACTAGGCAAGGTCAAAGAAAAATAAGTTTAGAGAGAAGTACACTTCAATATTCATTGCCTATACCAACCTAACGGATATGCAGGAACACATATACCTGGAAATTATGCCCGCCTTCCTTGGAAAAAACCTGAACCCATGAGAAATCAGTGGGCAAAAAGAGATCCAGCCAAGTTTTGTCGTTATCACAACGACATCAGCCACAATACATATGATTGCCTTCAACTCAAGGATGAGATCGAAACACTCATCTGAGTTGGATCGTTATCACAATATGCTCAAAATCGGGTAGCTCCCAATCCGTCACCTGTCCAAAATCCACAACTAGCTCCGAGACTTCAAGTGAATCCATCACCACCTCTACAAGCTTCGGAAACCCAACTCATCCCTCCTCCTATCAAGGGAAAGGGAATTCCACGATCGTAGGCGGACCTCATTTGGCCAGCACAAGAAATGGGTCCCTTAAAAGTTATATCCAGAAGCTAAAAACCCATGATGGCATAGTTTTCACCCCGGAACAACGATTGTCAAATCAATAGCGAATGGATAAACAACCCATCATTTTTATAGAAGAAGACACTAGCCATGTCCAATTCCCTCAAAGTGATCCGCTTGTAATAACCATTCAGCTCATGAAACGAAGAGTTAGAAGGATTTTGATCGATAATGGGAGCTTAGTAAATCTTCTATTCAAGTACACTCTAGAGAAGATGGGGCTATTAGTAGTCGATCTAAAGGCGACCTCCATGACCCTATATGGGTTTTCTAAAGAAGGAATGACAACAATTTGAACACTCGAGCTCATAGTAACCATTGGTGATGAAGCTTGAGCAGTGGCAGTGAATGTTCGACTGCCTATAACACCATTTTGGGGCGACCAACATTAATGATGTTCAAAGCCATAAATTCTGTCCACCATTTAGCCATGAAGTTCCCCTCGCCCACATGGATATGCACAGTAAGGGGGGACCAACTCATTTCCAGGGAATGCTACAACATTTCCATGAAGGAAAAATCACAACCCGAGCAACAATATATGGTGGTGGTTGAAGAAACTGAGGAGCCTCAAGCAATGGTTGTTGCTGAGGAGGCTGAAGAACCTCAGATGACAATAAATGAGGTCGCTCAATAGGAAGAAATTGACTCGAGGATAGGCAAAGATTGGCATGAGCTCCAAGCTTTGGAGGAGCCAGAAGAGGCAATTCTCGATCTAGAAACAACTTTAAAAATTGGAAAGAATCTCAGTGCTGAACACAGAAAGGATATGATCTAGTTTTTAAGGAAAAACCTTGATGTTTTTACGTGGTCACATGAAGATATGGTAGGAATCAATCCGAGTGTGATCATGCACACACTAAATTTGGACAAGAATGTACCTGCAAAGTAGCAGAAAAGAAGGACATTGGAAAAAGAAAGAGGATAAGCTTTGGAGGAAGAGGTAGCTCGCCTCTTAAAATTTAGATTTATTAGGGAGGAGAAGTACCCGACTTGGATAGGAATTGCGATGAACCTTATGGACCAAGGGCATACCAGCTTCATGACCGAACAGAACGTCTAGTGTTACAAAGTTATGTCGTTCGGGCTGAAGAATGCTGGAGCAACCTATCAGAGATTGGTAAACAAGATATTCATTGAATAGATCGGGATAAACATGTAAGTGTACGTTGATGACATGCTTATCAAGTCAAAAACTGCCAACAACCATGTATCCGACCTGGAAGAATGATTTGACGTATTAAGGAAGTGTGACATGAAGCTAAAATCCCCAAAAATGTACCTTTAGGGTCTCGCCGGGGAAGTTCTTAGGCTTCATTGTCAATTCGAGGGGGATTGAAGCTAATCCTGAGAAAATTAGATCGTTGTTAGAGATCCATCACCCAAATTGCGAAAAGAAGTCCAGAGCTTAACTAGGAAAGTCGCAGCCCTTAACTGGTTCGTGTCAAAGTCTACTTATAAGTGTCTCCCCTTCTACAATCTTCTCAGGGGAAATAAATGATTCGAATGGATTGAAGAGTGCGAACAGGTGTTTCAGGACTTGAAAAGACATCTAGCTGAATCCCTCATCTTGTCAAAGCCTGTTTCTAGGGAAAATTTAAACCCTACCTGGCAATAACCGAGAACGCATTCAGTGCTGTATTAGTTTGAGAGGAAAATAGGGGACAAAAACTAGTATACTATATAAACAAGAGGCTTTTGGGAGTTGAGTCCTAGTATCCCTTAATCAAGAAGCTCGTGTTTTGTCTGATTTTGGCCTCAAGGAATCTTAGGCCGTAAATCCATTCCCACGCCATACACGTCTTAACCGATCAACCTTTAAGCCAGGTCTTGCAAAAGCCTAAAGCATCAAGACGTTTGTTAAAGTGGGCCATCAAACTCAGTCATTTCGAGATTTTATACAAGCCACAAATAGATATGAAGAATTAGGCTCTAGTTGATTTCATGCCCGAGTGTACCGAATTCTAGGAAAAACCTATGAGAAAATCGGTTCAAGAATTGTGGAAGCTCTTCATCGATGGATCATCAAACAAGCACGAACCTGGAGTTGGAATAATCCTGATCACACCTGAAGGAAATTGCTTTCACACAACACTTAGATTTGGGTTTGATGCCTCCAATATTGAGGTTGAGTACGAGGTGTTATTGGCCTGAATCCGGATTGCTAAGGAGCTAAAAGCAAAGACTATTCAGTGTTTCAGCGATTCTCAACTTGTGGTGAATCAAGTGTTAGGTGAATATCAACCTCACAGAATCAAGATGACAACTTATCTAGCTAAAATGAAAATAATACGCTCTCGCCGACTTGCCACCACCAAAGAGGCTGACACATTGAATGTAGTCCCAGTTGTGTAACGCCCTGGGTAGCCAAGACCGTTACACTGTGTAATTATAAAGGTGCAGGACTTACTAATCAAGTCATTTAGCTGAAAACGTGTGACTAAAACCATTAATGAACTAGGGTTAAAAAGGTTTTGGTCATAAAAGATACATTTCATATAGTTAAACGTTTTGTACAAGGGATCCCAAAAGAAACAAAGTTTGAAAGTTAGTTTACAAAATTTCAAGGTATAAACAACCACTAGCCACTCTAAGGGTAAAACAAACATTTATGGTCCTCTTGTTCCTGTCCCTTCCTCAACCGTGGCGGCCGAGTAGCTAGTCATGTACATTCTTCCTTTAGAGCTCTCTAAATCAGGGCTGACCAAGCTTACCCTTGCCTTTACCTACACCACGTAGCACCCGTGAGCCAAGGCCCAGCAAGAAAACATAACATCACAGCACCAACATTGATAATAATCATATAACTCCTAAAGCATATTTACACACTTAGCAATCCATATTAGTCACATAACTCATAGACATAACCATGAATCCACAAGCTAATACTCAGCTATTCAACACGTCATATTCAATAATTAATAATGATAATCAAATCACACAATAATCAGGGTCGACGCCCTTAGGTCGCACCCTCAGTTTACCCCACTGACTCCGGTCCGCTTAAACCGAGCTCAGTGAATAATAAGCTGTCCTCAGCTACCAGTGGCTGAGTCGCGCCCTATGCGCCAATGTAAACTCCAACACTCTTAGGCCATAAACACTTAGAACCCAACCATATCTACAGAAGTTAATAACAAAAGATATAACTCATAACTTACCTCAACTCTTGATTAGATCCTTTAGCTAACCTTGAGCTAATCTCCAAAGTCCCAGCACAAATTCTCTGAGTTTCTAGCCAATCTTTTCTTAGTTTCTGTGGTTTCCCTTGAGAGAGAGAGAGAAGAGAGAAAATGGTCGGTTTGGACTTGTTCTACTACTTTCTTAGTTTTACTTAGTCTATTCTTAATTGATTAAGTCAATCCCGAGGCTCGGGGTACCAAAAACGTCCTCGAGGGCAAAATGGTAAAATTCCACAATACTCCCACCTAGGCTTCCTAACCTCAAATATATCTCCAATTATTTATTTCCATAACCCGTTAAACCAAATAAGCATCTATACCCAAAATACCCCTTGACTCGCCCGGAGCCGAGTATTGGGTCCCGTTGTGACTTTCCCACTAACTGGCTCCCTAGGATCGCCTCAAGTCGCATGCTGTAGATATACCCACATAATAATGTGGTCCTCACAATTATAACATATAATCACATTTATGCCCTCAATGGGCTAAAATTACAAATATACCCTTTTAAGCTAAATAGGGCCTACATGCATACTAATACTCGTAGACATGCATTTCATATATTCATATAATCATACAAGCATGCTGATCACAGAATCATGCATTAAACCACTTAATCCACACATAAACCAATTATGCTCTCCCAGCATGCTAACCAAGGCCTTGATGCCTTAATAGTGATCTTTGGGTCGTTACAAGTTGAGTTTCTTGAGAAGCTCAGTATAGGGGAAGAATTGAAAGAGATTGGGGATGACCCCAATCATGGAATATCTCAACTCCAGAAGACTGCCTAAAGATCGCAAGGACGCTCAAAAATTGTTGTACCAGGTCCTGAGGTATGTTTTGGTAGAGGGAGTTCTTTATAGGCGAGGTCATTCTATGCCTCTCCTTAGATGTAATCTGCCTCTAAGAAGCCCAGACTATCCTCAAAGAAAGCCATGAAGGATTCTGCGGAGACCATGCTGGGGGGCAAAGCTTGGCCCTAAAGGTGTTGAGACAGGGTTATTTCTGGCCCACTCTGAAGAAAGACTCAATGTAATTTTTTCAGAATTGTTATAAATACCAATGCTTTACAATGATTTCCTGAGCTGCGCCTGTGGAGCTTACCGTGATTTCCTCACCGTGGCTATTTTCCATCTTGGGAATATATTTAATTGGTTCATTACCAACCAGCAAAGGAGGAGTTTGCTATGTTGTGGCCGTGATTGACTATCTTACAAAATGGGTTGAGGTCGAACCATTGGTTAAGGCTAGGCATGTATATGGTATGGTGATTGTGCGTTATTTATTGGTTAAGGATGATTGGTTTAGAAAAGATCAAAGTTGATTATTGAATTGATTTTACTGAAATTCTGGATAAAACACAGTTGAAAATTCAGAGCTTGTATTGCATGGTATTTTTGAGGTTGGGGCTTGCTAGGCTATAACTTGATTCATTTTTGTTTTTAGTTGTTTTAGAAATGTCAAATGTTTTACTTGAGGACGAGTAAAAGTTAAGTTTGGGGGACTTTCGATGGTCGTTTGAGACTTGACCTCAATCCTGAAGTGAGTAATGAACTCCTATTTGTGCTTTTATGACTTTTGACTTATGGGGTAAGGTTCAATATTCCTATGACCGAATTCCTAATATCTTGGAGTCATAGATCTACAAGTGGCTGGGAACATACTTCACAGATATGGAATCTGCTCCTTAATTAAATGAAAGAAGAGTAGTTGTTCCTTTTACCGTTGATTTGGAGCTTGAACATAGAGCGCTCAGCTTCTGTTAGAGAACATAAATTTCATTCTATAATTAAATTTATAGAATAATGTTCATTAGATGATCAATGGAACTAATTGATAAAGACATAATTAGAGAGGTTAACGGAAATTAAGACCTAGCTTTAGCTATGAACAACTAGCAGAGGGTCATAACTCTTGCAATGACTAAATCAATGGATGACTTTATAGTTATAGCTTCTAATAATATAAGACTGCAGTTTTGAGAGTTCAACTATGAATTTCTAGTGGAATAATTCATAGTTATTGGTGAAAATAGCCTTTTTTCTTAAAGTGATTTTTCACTAAGGCCTACTTTTGATAATTTTTTGTAAAATAGTCTATGTCTAAAATTCGACCATTTGTCTAAATTTTTCAACCAGTTGTCTAAAATTTTCGACTGGCTCTTTGAATATTTCGATCACATGTCTAAATTATGAGATTTTATTTTGCAAATGATTATTGAAACTAGGCTAGAGTGCAAAATGGCTTTAAAAAATAGGTCATTTTGCCAAGAGACCCATAAATTGATTAATGGAACTAAGAGTTAGTGAAATTAATTAAATTATTGGAGCTTAGAACTATGGGTCCGTATTGTCCTCGCACTAGCTCGATGACACAAAGGTAGGATTTTGGTATTAAATGGAAATAATTAAAAATAATAAAGTATTATTTTTAATCTCACATATGAATATTATTTGTGAAATAATATTTATGAAATAGTATTTAATGGAAAATAAAATTATATTGATAATCATGTTAAATTAATTTTTATTGAAAATTAATTTAATCATATTTAATTTTGTAGTATAATTGTATACTACATAGAATAATATAATAAATGCCCAACAAATAGCATTTTATAGAGATAAAATACCACAAGGCCCAACCTTGTAGTTGGCACCAGCCACAGTCCAAATGGACTGTGGCCCACGTAGAGGCCCAATAAGATTATGGCTAGGTCTTCTTTTGATTGTTATATTAATAGAATATAACATCATGAGAAAAAGACATTAGATGCATTTTAACGTTATTTTCCAAGAGAGAAGAATAGAGAACTTTGTTCTCTCTGTATTGTGAGAAGAACACTTTCTCATGTGTTGAGATTCAAAAGTGTATTCTTGAGTATCCTACTAAATAGCATAGACATCCACCTATCTCCTTCTCTTTGTGTGAGCTGTAGTATGGAAGATGGCGGGTTAGGAGGCTAAGACGTTATTTCATCTACACGTGTTCTACATCTAGAAAAGTTATTTGTAAGTTTTGATTTTATTCAGATTCATGCGCATGAGAAAGATCCCATTCTAGTTATGGTTCCTAGAGTGATTCGTTCTTTTGCTTTAATAAATATTTTTATTGCATTGAAATATTATCACATGCTCTCGCTGCACTGTGAATCACATGATCAGAAACCAACAACATCTTCTTCAATGCCTCCTCCTACTCGGCGTCATCTCCCTTCACTTTCAATGTAAGCTCCTCGATTTGAGCGACATCTTCCTTGGACTTTGCCTGGAGTTTTTCAATCTTAGTAGTATCCTCCATGGCCTTCAATTAAAGCCTCTCAACCTCCTTCTAAAGTTGATTGCGATTTTGGGTCACCTGCAGGCCTTGTGCCTTGGCAATTTTTTCATTGTTTTGAGAAATCTCTAGATCCGCCTTGACCTCTTCGAGGGTAAAGCGAATCCACTCTCCAGTCCGGATCTGGGTGAAGCAGAACGACATTGAAACTTAAATGAAAAGTTAACCAGAACTCCCCCAGCACGCCTCTGATGTTCGCACCAGACAAGTGGTGGAGGTACGTCATGGTACAAGACAATGGGCATTTTTGTAGGTCTCTGACCATGTACCAGAGCCAACACCATAACCTTCTGCACCACTAGTACCTATACCACCACACTAACGGTGTACCCATGTACTATCTGGTCCCCCGGGACCATAATGTATTAGGAGCCATTAGAGCTCCGCTATAGATAGATTCTCACCCCTCAAAAATTCATTGTATACTCATGTTATTAAGCAATATATGAGTTTTTACTCCATTGTTGTTCTGTACTTATTTTTTCCTCAAGTCCATTCTAAATTCTTTCTAAGTTCTTTTCTTCCTAAGCTTTGAGTTTTTTGACCTAACATCATTGACGAGTTCTCACCGTCAGCAATTTGGTGTCGTCTGTGGGAAGAACAACTAACAAATATTAGTTCCTCCATTAATTTCAGTAAGGAAACATGCCAAGGTGTTCAAAACGCCTACAAGACCACCAAGAGTGGAGGTTCACCTAGACGAAACCCAGCTAAGGGCGACCATGAGGGATCCTCCCCCGTGGTTGAATGGAGGTGCGCTGGAGCTGCCCAAAGACATTGGTAAAGAGGAATAAGTATCATCCCCTGTCATTCATCCTACACCGGACCCTACAGCACATGCCACCACTCCAACGAAGGGTCTTACAACTCACTGTTCTTCACGGTCGTCGGTGGCCCCAAGTCCACGTGTACACTCAGTGATTTCAAGTTCCCGTACTCGTCGCTACAAAGATGAAATACGTGACTAGCACTTGAAAAACCAAAGGGTACATACCACCGTGGAGAACATGCAAGAAGTACTTAATAGTCTGTTACAAGGAAATTCTGATACTCCCCTCTCTAAGCGTAAAGAGAGGGAACATGTACGAGGAGAAACCACCATACCCGTGGACGATAGCAAAACACGAATCTCGACTAGTGATACCCTTTGCCCAAGATGCAAGGAAGATTCTATGCCAACATTGCAACCTAGCATGAACCCCACCTACAGCAGGTGTGAACCCAAGATCGCTTACAAAAGAGCTCCACTCGACTTAAGGGAAAAGATTAACTAGTGAGGTTCCAAGGTAAGAACCACACCCTCTACAGCTCCTCTGGAGGATACAACCAAAGCAAGGGTTCGCCTTGAGAACCTACGAGACTTCTTAAATAAAAGGAGAAGGGAACTAGACACTGAAATCCAAAGCCTCTGAAGCAAGATGGTCACTGCATCTGGGGTAGGGGTGTACATGGGTCGAGTTTCCGAGTTTCGGGTGCATCAGGTTTGGATTTTGCAGTTTTCGGGTGGAGGAAAGTGGTACCAAATCCGGTTTGAAATTTTCGTGTTTTGGGGTGATTTCAGGTTTCGAGTTTGGTCGGGTCGGGTTTGGTTGAGTTTCGAGTGGGATTGGTCCAAAAATGGGCCTTGGTAATTTTTTTTCAAAAATACCATATTTTTGACACTTTTTAATTTTTTTTTTGTTTTTCTCATGTTTTTTAACTGTGTTGTTAGTTTGGTAATGTTGATTTTTTTTTTTACAAATTGGACTGTAGTAATTTTTTTTAAAAAAAGTATTAATTTTTTTTAGTTATGTTCGGGTGTAACCCCAACCCTTGTGTCCTCAATTTTAAAACCCGAACCCGACCCGAACCATGTTGGGTTTGGGTCAGATTTCACCCGAAATTGATGGGTTTTGCAAAAAATTGGGTTTTCAGGTTGCGGGTCAGGTGGGTTTGCGGGTTTTTTGGGTTTTTCGGGTCAAATGTTCACCCCAAATCTGGGGGGCTTGAAGGTGATGATGAGTTCGACTATGAGTCGCCCTTCACAAGGAAAATTCAGGCTAAGCAACTCCCCACCAACTTCAAGGAGCCTCGTATGACTCCGTACGAGGGGCCTACAGGCCCTAAATATCACTTAGTCGCATTCAATGATTTGATGAAGTTAAATGGGGGGGGGGGGTCAACAACAGGGCAAGGTGCCATTGTTTTGCCGTTACGCTCAAAAGAGTTGCATACAAGTGGTTTAAGATGTTAAAGCCATGAACCATTAGGTCATGGCAACTGTTCTCTGGCGAATTTCTTCAGTAGCACCACACAGTCCGTGATAATGTTATGCCGAGTACCACCCTCACTAACATAAACAAGGCGAAAGTGAAAGCTTGAAGAGCTATATCCATAGATTCAATATGGAAGCAACTGAGGTGGGAAGTTCAACTAAACCAGAGCTCAAGATGGCTATCACAGTCAGAGTTTGTCGAGGAAGCAAGTTATGGGATAACATGCTCAAGAGGGAGGTTACAAACTTAGATGAATTATTCGAAAGAGCACATAAGTATATAACCGTGGAAGAGGGCCATGAGAACTTCCATGATGGGGGAAGCAAACCTTCCTGTGTTCTTTATTTGAGTTATGCCTCGTATGGAATCAAAAGTTTTGCTATAGTTGGCCTCCTGTAGATGTAATTTATCTTGGTAAGGACCAAAGAGGTCACCTAGATGACCCCAGGATGTAACAGGACAATGACATGGTGCCTACCCTTGCACATTGCCTACTATCACTAATTTCAAGCACCTATCTTATATATTACATCTCTCATCTCCAAGGACACTTATTTGATACACATACTACCATTGCCAATTGAAATTGTCAAAGCGTATCCAAAAGAATGAAAAACAAAGTGATTGGCAAGATAGATACCATCAACCACTTAGGAGGTATTGTACCCGACCTCGCTGGGTGCCTGACTTTGTGCAAAATAGATGTCTAGACTCGTGAGTCTCAATAGGCACCTAGCCATGTGCAAAATAGGTGTCTGGCCTCGTGAGACGTGTATAAAAATACTTAATATATATGCATATTTATATATATATATATACATGAGCGGTGAACCTTATAAGACAACATTTGAATCTATAAGGACTAGCTACCCTTATAGAGTCTACGAAAGTCAAAAGGTCCCTCAAAAGTGACTTCCTCACAATCACACCCACCGTACAAAGGGATCACATCATAGAAGATAAAAGGGGAGCCTAAAGAGATCCCTAAGTCTAGACCGACCAAGTCGCCTAACCCGGGGAGAAATGGCCCTGGAGGAGGTCTTTGTGAAAAACTCTCTCGTTATCAATAAAGGGTCTTGAAAATAGGCGCTTGCGAGGCTTCACATGTACCATTACCCTATAAGGGTTCCAACCCAAGGGGAAATAACATCAAGGACCAAAAAGGCTCATAATAATCCTAGGTCGACCAAAGTCACCTAGCCCAAAAAGGGTCTAAAAGAGGACACTTGCAAAAAGGGTCTCAAAGAAGACACTTGCAAAAAAGGTCTCAAAGAAGACAGTTGCAAAAATAGTACTATGCATAATAACGAGAAGGACGCTTCTCGATCAAAAAAAAAAAGTCAAAAGCGCGCGCATGAATAATATATAAAAAAAGGATGGGAGATACCCAAAGAGTGAACACATCCTTAAAATAAACCAACATGCATACATAAGAGGAGCTCAAACACTCCTCGAATGAGCATGAAACACTAACAAGACACCAAGTGTGTTTCTTCAACGAGAAAGTACTGGTAGAATTTGTAGTCGAGTCGACTTGTTGCTCTGATAGTGAAGAAGAAGCCAACAAGACCAAAGGACCACAAGAAAAATTCGTTAAAACACTATTCACTCTGAAATCTAACAAGCACTAGATACACATAAACTACAAAGGGCAACATCTTAAGAGCACCACACGAGAGCTCACCTCGTCTAGACAATACTTCTTTGGCCCCTTCGGATAGTGTGCCTCAAGCTCCTTCGTTCGACCCGATGTTTTGTACAACAATGGCACTCGAGGGATCTATACAAAGGAATGATTGGCATTAATTAAACTTCAAAGACATTAATGAAGTAAGCTTTTCCATATCTCATAAATATGGAAACAAACTTATACCTTGCATGTCATAAAGATGGCACAAAAAGAGTCTACAAGAATGCCTAAAGGCCTCGTTATGAATTGGGGGGAAAGTGTGGATGCCAAAAATCCATCAAGAAAAAAAAGGTCCATTCCCTTGTTGAAATAAATGTCACTTAGCCAATCCATCGGGCTCACGCCTAGAGGTCTCACGAGACCACAATCTAGGCAGCACTCTTAAGGGCCATGAAAGGTCTCTGCCTGGCTGAAAACCCAAGAGCCTCGCACCTAGGAGGGGCGCGTCTCGCACACCCAGCTCCTCGCACGCCTGGTGTCCAACATTTCCAGTGCCTTGGGCGGCTAGTGTCCAGCACTTCCAGTGCCTCAGGCACGTGGTTTCTAGCACTTCCAGTGCCTCAGGTGCCACGCACCTTGCGCACCCAGAGCCTTGCTTGCCTAGCACTTCACGCTCCTCGTGCCTCGCGCTCCCAGTGCCTCACGTGCCCAGCGTCTCTCCACCTCTCCTCGTGTTTCTGCAAGGCCATCACGCCTCACGCCTAGCTACGCGCTTCGCGCACCACCTCCTCACTTAGCACCTCATGTGGGGGAAACCTTCAGAAAGGCACTCACGCCTAGACATGAGCCTCACATGCACAAATAACTTCCCTTAAGCCTCTTGGAAACATGTGTCTTACTGAGGAAGCCCTATTCTATTTTGGGGTAGGTGCCACTAGCAAGATGCACCTCATGTATATGTCCTAACGGAAACCCCAAGTATCCTTACATTGCCAATTATTGAGAAGCTCGGGACATAGATGCCCCCAAAATAGAGTGATAGTGTGAGTGGAATTCACGTACATGTATAGATGGTACAAATAAGAAAAAAGGAACCAAGGTACGCGTACGACACCCATACCCTACAAGTAGTGGCAGAACAAGAATGGTATATGGAAAGGACTCCCCCATCACGCCTCTAATGTTCATACCAGAAAAGTGGTGGAGGTATGGCTTGGTACAAGACCATGAGCATTTTTGCAGGCCTCTAACCATGTACCAAAGCCGACACCACGACCTTTTGCACCACTATTACCTGTGCCGCCACACTGACGGTGTACCCATGTACTATCTAGTCCCCCATGACCATAATGTATCAGGAGCCATTAGAGCTCCACTATAAATAGATCCCTACCCGTCAAACAAAGGGGTTGGAAAATTCATTGTATACTAAGGTATTAATCACTATATAAGTTTTTAATCCATTGTTGTTCTGTACTTATTTTTCCCCTATTCCATTTTAAGCTCTTTCTAAGTTCTTTTCTTACTAAGCTTTGAGTTTTCCAACCTAACATCGTTGACGAGTTCTCACTGTCAACAAAGTCCAATAATCAAGTCGAGTCCCTTCCTCCTTAGGATCGTTCACTACACCAAATACCTTTTTCTATAATACATAATTATAAGCTAATTGGAAAAGTATTAAAATAGGTAAATTAAAAAGTTAGAAAGCTGTAACGTTAAAATGGAGGGAAACAAAAAGTAATGGCTGGGTAAATTTAAAATGGAGGGAAACAAAAAGTAATGGCTGGGTAAAGTTAAAATGGAGGGAAAAAAAAAACAAAACAAAAACAAACACAAAATATTCTCATTAGCTCTCATCAAAAAGAAAAAGAAAAAGAAAAAGAAAGGCCTTTTTAACATTTTAGGGTTAGCCAATTTCCACTTCTCTTCCCTCCAATGCGCAGAAGGAAGGCAGCGCCACCATCACGCTCAGCCACGGGAAGGCAGTGCCACCACCATCTTCACGGGAAGTCGTAACCCTCCGAGAGCTCGAGGTGGCTCTATTTCTCTTTCTCTATCGCTCACTCTTTCTTTCACCGATACACTCTCTCGTTCGCACTTTCTCTGTTTGTTGCAGGTGTGCGGCGGGATGGTGGGGGCTCGCGGCTTTGGGCATGCGGCAGGGAGGTCGACGAGGTCCTCTCTACAGCCAATGTTTAAGAGGTCCTGCCTTCCCAAACATGTCCTCACCACTAGACCTAGAGCATCACCCGATTCAACCCCCATCTTCGTATCCCTCCCTCCCTCTCTCTCTCTCTCTCTCTAAATATATATATATATGTTTCACTTTACTTGCTCGTCTCTCAAAATTTCCCAAACCCCTTTAGGTTTTTTGATTCTTAAGTTTTCTACTTTGTTTTTTGTTGTCCATTCATTACTGTTACTTGTTCTATTATTGTTTTTGTTGTATAACTTCATTTTTGCTTTTCTGGGTTCTTGTTGATCTCAATTAGCTTTTGTTGTTTTTTTTCCTGGGCTTTTTTTTTTCTTTCCGTGAACCCTCCCTGACCTACTTTGAATGATCGTTGAGAAATTTGGTGCTTATCGAGCTCTATGGTTCTTTTTCAGAGGTTGGTATGGTATAGTGTTTGTGGTCACTAATGGAACCAATTGAAATTGCAGCCAAGAATGATTACTATGGTAGTCTGGAACCAATTTTCAGAGATGCTTTTATCTTTGCTGATTTGGTTCGAATCAATTGCCAAGGTCTTGAGAGGAGTGATTACAAAAAAATAGGCTGCAAAGTAAGGGTAAATTGCATCCTTTAATTAACATGCCTTTCACATAAATACTTGCATGTTGTCTTTACATAATTTCAATGCTATCTTTATATGATTTCAACCCATGTTTGTTTCTAACCTTCATATAGAAGTCGCATGTAGGATTAAGATAAAACAAGGTGATTTAATTCCCACTTTCCATTTAGTTTATGGGATACTGAAATGCCTAATCCACTCATATGTATGTATTTGTGAGTTATCTTTCTTTTCTTATTCATTAATTTGTAAATGGAAACACTACTTTAATTTATTTTAGAAGTACGAAAAACATAAAAAAGAGTAAAATTGGTGCTCCCTGTCAACATCAAAATGTTGTCCTGTGAATTATTTCCACTGCTACGTCCCTTGCCATTGTTTCGAGCGTATTCATATTTCTAACTGTACCCAGGTGTCATAACTTTGCTTTCCATTTTTCCTCCCAATTCATTTGTTAAAGATTTGTAAGAAGAAAGTTACATGTTAGAGATAAGCATGATGACGCACTTGCTCCTAGTCTTCATTTTAGTTAAAACTCTGATCTAAGATTTTTATTTAATGAATTCAGTCATTTACATTATTATGGAAATGGACCACTATACTTTACGGTACTCTCTCTCATACTGTTTTATATCTTGAGTTTTTTTTATTTAATTCGATATTGTTGCAGGATCTAGTGCCTTGCATACCAGTAACATTTGATAAGGAGCAGATTGTGGTTTGTAGGGGAAAGGACTATAAGCCTCTAGAGGATGGATACTTTTGCTACAGATCAGGAATCAGCAGATGACTTAAATATGATTTCTGCTGTAGAAGAACATGAAAGTGATGTAGATGACAATGGCAGCCAGCTGTAGTAAAAAATGGCAGCTGTAGTATATTTTTTTTAATCTCTAAAGTAGTGTTGTAATATAATTATGTGTTTTCTTAGTTTACAATTATGTGTTTTCACTGTGTCTCTTACTCTCTGATTGTTCTTTCCCCTTTAATTGCTGAAAAAAATGATGAATGTCGTAGTAGAAGCTCTGTGACAGTGTGATTTTAATTTGGATTTGGAATAGTTTTTCTTATTTGCTTTTATTTCCATTGTGAAGGTTGTTGATTGCCGAATTTGTGGTGATCCAAACTCAGTACTTCGTTTTGCCTTCATTGAGTTCACTGGTGAAGGTAATTTTGACCTTATAACATCATTACTGGTCTGTCATTGTGAAAAGGGTCTTTAAATCGGTTATGAATGCTAGGACATTTTGATCAATTTCAGTTTTATATCTGATTAACAGAAGGCACAAGGGCTGCTTTGAGTCTCGCAGAGATAATGCTTGGATTTTACCCTATTAGAGTACTGCCCTCTAAGACAGCTATTGCACCAGTTAACCCAACATTTTTGCCAAGGGTATAGAGCATTGCTGTTATGACTATTGCCTTTTTTTTTTTTAACTCTGGAATGCATCAGTCATTTCCATTTTATAATCTATCAATTGAGTATTGTTTTTCATTGCAGACTGACGATGAACGCAAGATGTGTGCAAGAACCATTTATTGTACAAATATTGACAAAAAGGTGATTTTCTTGTAGTCTATAGTTGAAAATGACCCAGAGCAATTATCTATGGAACTTCTTACACATTTATTCGGTTTTTCTTGTGTAGGTTGCTCAAGCTGATGTTAAACTCTTTTTTGAATCAATCTGTGGAGAGGTTGGTGCTTTTGCCAACACTTTCTCTTTCTTTTATAATTCTAAAATCCTTGATACCATTTGTGAGGGGCTACATTTATAAACATATATTCTAATGCAGGTTTATCGCCTAAGGCTGCTTGGGGACTATCATCATTCTACTCGTATTGCCTTTGTTGAGTTTGTAATGGTTTCTATCTGTTTCAATATTCCTACATTCAATATTCTGTGTTTGTGTATTATATGCTTTCTTTTCCACCATTTTTAACTGTTATAGTTAATGTAGAAATTAGGGAAGGTCTATTGTGACAAGTGAGGTTTTCAGATGACCATGTCATTTTTAGAGAATGTTTTAATTCTTGAGAAGAAGGTTGACAAATAGGATGATTTGTTACTTATTTGAAAATTTTATTTTCCATCCGAAGCTTGTGCATTGTCAAATGGAAACATTAATTAATTTATTCCTTTATTTATTTTGGGTGAAAAGGAAACCATACTACCCATGAAGGTTAGGTTGTGTGGCAGCCCCATAGTTTGCTCCAATGAGGTCTGACCGCTGACCATATATGAAGGAAAGTAGCTTGTAGTGACCACACTGACCATAGGCCCTCATCTTCTGTAATAGATTAATAAATCACCAAGGCTTCTGTCTTTCTTTAGGATCATTTTTTCATCCTTGGCATACGAGAGGAAGTAATAACTATTGATTTTTCATCTCACTTGGATGTGACCTTTCCTACCACCTTTTTGGTTTTCACGGAGGCATGATCCTGCATATGTCACTCTAATTGATTGTTGTTTAGTCTTTTGCAAGTCTTAAGCTAGACTGAAGTTTGATAGATAACTTCCTTTCGAATTTTTATTTATATATATATAATATTTATATAAATTACCAAGCATGACCAATGTCACACAATTGTAGTTTTGGCCTGTCTTTTATTACTTTTTTTTTTATTGTCATTTGGTTATTATTTATCATTTTTGGAATTGGCAAGGGCGATGTTCTTGATGTATTTTATTATTTTTTTAATGATTTTTTTATTTTTTATTTATTATTTTTTAATTGTTAATTATTTATGAGTACGCAAGGGGGGTTTTCTTGATGATTATGCAAACCTGTGTAAGAATTAGGAACACATTTAAGCTTTCCATTTATTGCTGGCCATTGAATTTATTACTTGAGATCCATCTTCCATGATGATGTTTAGAAGCTCAGATAACAGAACTTGTCTTGTCTAGAGATGCATTAAATCTATTCCCTTTAGTTGATGGGAGTAATACCATGAAAACTCTATTTAGCTTAAATGCATTAAATTGGAAAGGTTCTTTGGCTCAAGTTTCTTCCTGGTCAAGTGTTAACAAGGATATATACTAAATTGACAGACACCTTAATTGAAGAAAGTTGTTTTTTCTTTTCTTAACTAAGTATTATGGTTAGATATGATATATGCTAGTTATGTACTTTCTATTTATGTAGATGAAAAGAATAAGACTTGTAAAACCTTCTTTGTGTTCTTTAAGAGTTGTCTTACAATATAATGTTTGTCTTCTTTTCTTTCCTCATACGTGTGCATGTGTTTCAGTTGGATCTTTTCCAAAAACTGGTCGAACATCCTGCAAGGACCACTGTTAAATATATTATGTGGTTTCCTGTCTCTCTCTGCATGGGCAGTTGTTATATCTCCGGTTGTGGTTCTTATCATATGGGGAAGCTGGCTGATTGTAATATTGGGTTGAGATATAATTGGTCTGGCTATAATAATGGCTGGAACTGCTCTATTGTTGGCTTTTTATTCAATTATGCTTTGGTGGAGAACACAATGGCAAAGCTCAAGTACGTATTTCATTGAAATTTATTTATATTTCAATATGTGACAACCTTACTATTTCAACATCATTAATAAAGGCTAAGATTTAAAAAAAAAAAAAGTATATGACCATTAGTTTATTGTCCTGTGCCTAGAAATAAGTTGGTCTTAATCATTTGACTTCATAATTATTGTTTGTAGGCATTTATATTTGGTTCTTCTACGAAACTTTTTGCTTGCTATTAACAATGCTTTCTTGAAATTTTGGTTTGTTATGACGATAAGTATCTCAATTGTGCAAGCATGAATGTCAATGTGTTCATGTAACTTTGAGGGGTGTAAAGAAATATAAGAAGTTTTCAGATGTGAGGGATTGTAGTTTGCCTTAGCATGGAAAAGCAGAGAATATATTTTTGTATCTGATATCTGAACCTGAGAACAAGTATGTTTTGCCCAGAATTGTAATTTTGTAGTCATCTTAAATAGAATGAACTTAATATGTTTTTGATCATCCTTTCCTCTAATTGCGTGAACTGAGAGAGTATGTGCTGAATTTGATTTGACCTTTCAATTAATGTGCAAATCATTTTCCTACAAGTTTCATTGGGTAACCCTTTGGCTGGTTTCCTTCTCTAATGGGGGAGTGTGCTTGTCCTCTCTTCTAGTCAATACTAGTCTTTGATTCATCATCATGCAACAAAAAAGAAAATTGACATCATATTTATGGTGTAGCCTTGTTTGAGCTTTGGGAGCTTAGTACTATATTTGTTATCTCTTGGATGCTAGAGGGCTAGTTAGATTCAAAAGAAATCAGTTGGTAGTTTTATCTTTCTAGCTAATAGGACTATTTTCACTTTTTTTTTTCCTTTTGTCATTTTATGCATTGTCTGTAAATTCAAGGTTATGATTTTTCAACATTTAATGAAACATGCTACAAGCTTAGGTTGACAAAAGATGAAACCAGTTACTCTGAAGTAGGCTAAACATTATATTATTCTGCTCTAATTCTTGAAATGACATTTTTGAATTCATTTATACTCCAGTTCCTTCTATTCTTGTTCCTTTTTAGTCTTGTATGGTTTAGCAGACAAGCTTAAAGGAGCTTATCCTTAATTAGACACTTTTAGAAACTTATTTATTTTTTTAAGATTGACCCTTTCAGAAACTTCAATAGTTTTTCAAATGGCAAGTCTTAAGTGTAAGAGGAATAGAAGAGAGGGTGGGGAGTTTGTAGTGCATTTAGAATTATTTCATTGGGTAAATTTTTGTTTAGATTGGATTTAAGATTGAGCACAGTTGTACTGTAGCTGTGTATTCTCTTTCTTGATTAATACAAATATCTTCTTATTAGTGAAAATAAAAAGAAGGTTAATTATGGATTCTTAACTCACTAGTTGCCCCTGCTATTGGGGCTGGAGAAAATGTTCTCTGTTGGTCTTCTGGAGGAAAAGTGTAGAGAAATGTTATAATATGAGGTATTATTGCTAAATAATGAGATATGCTCTATGAAGGTTGATCAATGTGATGTGTTAACAGTGTCTGGTCCATTCGGGTGGAAATTATATTAAATGGTTAATTGGCCCTGTTAAAGCTCTGTTACATTATTGTGATGAAGCTTTTGATGAATTATATTATTTTTATGTCTAGCCACCTGACTTCAGAATGTTTCGCTCACATTTCACTGAATTTTACTTCTACAAGTGTTGTTGATGTTCTTTTACTTCTAGGTGTTGCTCTTCTTTGTGCGTACGAACTTTGTTTTGTGTATGTTACAGTTGGTTCAAAGGCATCTCAGTGGAATTCACCTTCTGGTTTCTTCTTTGGCGTATCAGCAATTGCCTTAGCAATTAACATGCTCTTTATATATAGAATGGTGTTTAATGGTACATGCAGTTCTCTTGTTTGGAGTTTTAGTCATTTGTTTCTATGTTTTCTGCTTTTGCAGTAGCAATTGAATCTTACTGTTTATTAGTTCGTATCATTTGCTATCATTTTTTATTTTCGGAGTTGTTTGTTTTCCCCCTTTTTTAAGTCTCTATCTCTTTGCACAGGAAACGACTTAGATGTGGATGAGTATGTAAGGAAGGCATACAAATTTGCCTATTCCAATTGTATAGAAGTGGGTCCTGTGGCTTGTTTACCAGAACCACCAGACCCTAATGAGCTTTATACTCGACAATCTAGTAGGCAAGTCATAGTATAACCTATTTATATCAATACTCATTTTTACCGATCATTTGTGTTTTTGTTGATCTAGATTTGTTTAGTAAAGTCTCTACCATTTTTAATTCTTACTTATTGTGGAAAAAGTATATGTCTGTCTTTGTAACAACTTCATTATGAGTCTCATGTTGCTTTTATATTGCATGTTCTGATAAGACAATGGGTCCTGTTAATTTTAAGACATAGTCGATAAGTTTTGATTGCATTTATTTATTTTGTATAAATTTTTGTACTTTTGTTTCATTTAATGTTATCTCCAAATTAGAGATAGGATCTGTGTGGCTCAAGATCTAATTGTTGTGTGTGTGTGTGTGTGATTAGTTCAAGTGGTTGGGTAGGTAAGTGTGAGCAATGCAGGATTCAAGTCCTCGTAAATGTATCTGTTTACCGAGTTTTTCGGAAACGAATAACTAACAGAATAATAAAAAGATAGGAACTGTAGAAATGCTGAAATGTAACTAAACAAACAGTGTTTTTACGTGGTTCAGGCGTTAACGAGCCCTAGTCCACGAGTCGGTGTTATTATACTTGGAAAAGGTTACAGTAAGATGGCTGGTGCACAAGAACTTCACACACTCACAGTGTTTCTCTCGGGTTCTCTTGAAGAAGATGAAGCTAGAGAGATTTTAGTAGAGTTTTTGCTATATGATTTGTTCGTCCTTCTTCTTGTAAAAGGAAGGGGTCTTTATAGCTAGGGTTTCGGATTAGGGTTTTTCTCTACGTACATGAGTCTTAATTACACCAGCCATAAATAGGGGATACAATTACTGTAGTAGCATGGCTACCAGACTCTATGTGGGTATATTTACGTGAAAGTATGGGGAACACACAAAGTCAGCCGTCTTTTCCAAGTTGTCAGCAGAACAGTAGGCGAAAAGGTACCCTTAGGCGTGCTGGGATGTGTGCGGCTTTGACCTGACGGGCGTGTCAGGCGGGATCCTGTGTCAGACGGATATCATTCCAAATATGCCTTCTCCCGGACTCGACCGTTCGGTTTTGTTCTGTGCGAGGCACGGAACTGTTTCCGCGGAGACCACTCGAAGAGCCTCTCCTGGAAGGGGCCTCCCCGAGGGGTATCCTTCGGGAGTCCGGGAGAGTCGACGAGTTTCCGTGTTGTGCTTGCTTGGAAGAGTAATCCGGATACTAAACAGGAGAGGCGAAGCCTTTCTGTCCATCCGCGAGCTCTGGTCACCCTCCGTGAAAGACATCGATAATTCTGCTTCCCCGAGGTCATCAATCTAAACGCTATCCGGAAATCTGGATAACAGTATCTTATTAAAACGGTTGGATATTCATTTTGTTATTGGGCTAAGATTTTCTTGGAACTTTGTTTCTTCTCTTCTTCCCTAAATTTGTAATGGATGTTTAGGGCTTCACATCTTGGGCTGCTATACCTTGTATCACTTGTAGTACTTCTGGTATATTCCATTTTATATGGTCTGACTGCGAAGGAAGCACGTTGGCTTGGTGCTACCACATCAACTTCTGTTATTATTCTTGGTTTGTTGAATTGCCTTCACTTTTTATCTAGTTGTTTTTACTTTTCATAACACTAATATTAAGAGTTAAAAAAAAGTGAGGATGTTCTTAGTCAAACACAAATTCTTAAATATATGTTTTATTTTATAGATTGGAACATGGGAGCATACATGTATGGTTTCCAGCTTCTTCAAAGTCGTGTTGTAGCACTATTTATTGCTAACACTTCACGGGTTTTTCTCATTTACTTTGGAGTCCATTACTGGTTTGTAATTGCCTGTTAGATTTTCCAAATAAATGCCTTCTTGGTTTTGGTTTACTTTTTGTAAGCTATTTCCGATTTTCTTTCTTGCTAGGTACTTGGGGCATTGCATTTCATGTCATCTGTTTCATATCTATTCTTCCCAACATGTCAAAATTATACCTAAATCGATTAAACTTGTTTCCATTTTTAAGATATAATATAGTTATATAAGAAATCAATTTGGGATTTATAACATACTGCCAAAGAAGAGTATATATGTGTATAAATGAGTTTATTTATGGCCTCATATTAGGGAATAAATGAAAAAAATCTCTTGCATTGACTGTAATTCCTACTTTGTCAACACTCAATATCTACATTGCATTGCATAAATTATTGGTTTCTTCATAGTTTGTAATTTGTTATATGGTAATGTTAATAAATATAGTAATATACAGATAATTGGGTATGGGTTAGTAATATTGTTCAACATGACAATGTGGGGGTGGTGTGTCAACAACCTTAAATCTCTCTCATCTCATCAAGGTACGGTGACCAATTTCGTTACTAATTTCCTCACTTTTGGTCTAGCTGGATACTTTTTGTTTCAAGAACCATTATCATTTTAGGTAAATCAATTGACGCCATCTCCACTTTACATTTTTGCAGAAAAAGAAAAGTACTATGAACTTTATTTTAATATTTAGCGAAAGTAATTTTATGTTCCTCTAATATCTTACCCGTAAGCTAGTTTGATATATTAAATAGAATTTTAGTTATAATGTCATTAATAAGAATGATGAATGGAGAAATGATTAGCTCCACTAGATCCATACTTGCATAAACTTTTTTTTTCTCCTTTTGCCATTGGAAAGATAAAGAAGAAGAAAAAACAATGAAGAGAGAACTTCATATGTTTAGTTATATGTCTGACTCTTGTCATGTTTAAATGGTGGAGTATATCATTATACTTATTTTTTTTCCTGCATTACTGAGTACTTAAAGATAGGAAGAAAGTTACTGATTTATTCAGATTTGCAAAGAAAATCAATACTAGAACACCCCAGGTTTTCCAGAGCCTGTCTCTTTCAGTTTACTCTACAAATTTTCCCATAATCCCCAAAAACCTACTTCTAACCTATTAAAAAAAATAATTAAATGGTTATCTTTTTGTTCTCTCTCTGCAATTATATCTAAGATTTTTCTTAATGCAATTTTAATCATATTTGAACACGAGAAAGTTATATTAATAAGATTGGAAGTAGGTGTATTTGTTGGGAGTTCTGCGATTAAGTTATACTCTAAAAATTGTTGTATTTTTGGTGCAAGAAAATTCTTCGATGAATTCTCAAAGAGACATTGAGTTGGAGATAAAGAAACATTTTAGGAAAAGTAACAATAAGAGGCAGAGAAAGATATAAGATGTTGAAGAAGGAAGAAGTTGAACTGAAAAGGCAACAATTTCTTTTGACGGCTCTCTTGATATGCTAATATTTTCTATTATGAAGTTATTACTGAAGGAATTTTACCCCTATTCTTTAGGTTGTGGATCGAATTGGTGAGGAGCATTGCATATCAATGTTTGCTTTGCTTGGGAGAGGACATACTTTTTTATTGGAGTAGTTGGCTATATTTGGAAATGTGGTCAGATGCATATCAATGTCTGCTTTGCTTGGGAGAGGACATACTTTTCCTGCATGCAGTATTTATTTATTTATTTTTTTGATATCTTTTATCTGGATTATATGAGGCGTGACAAGCGGTAGAATATTTTGATATTCCAAGAGGTACATTTTCATACTAAAAAAAGAACCAATGTCTTATAATTTAGTGTTTGGTTTCTTTGTTTGCTTTGGTGTAGTTGTGAATTCATTACTTTGTATGTGGTGTCCTCTCTTGGAAATAATTTCCATAGTATTTTCTTGAAGTAATTTGTGATGCTAGATAATAACAATAAAATATTTCTTTGTTTATTTTGCAGATGTGACAAGCGAAATAGAAAATGATACTTAATTTTGAAGGCTTTGTGTTGGGCAGCTGTAGAATATTTTGTGCTGAAAGTAATAACTTTTCAATATGTTTAATATTTAAGACTACTTGAGAACATTTTGTTATTGATGACAGTGTTGAATGTTTTAAACTAATTTGTCGATTGTTAATACAATGTTGAATGTTTTTACTTTTTGTTATTTGAAAATCAAGTTCATTTGATGATGCTAGTATATATTAGAAAGCTAATTTTAATTATACAAATAAAAAATAAAAATATAATAGAATAAATTAGTGTTATATAAATGAATATATCATGAGAATTTAAACTTATCTAAATATTAAAATAATATGAAAAATGTGTCATAATATCTATTACAATAACACTTTTTATAAGTAAATAATTTTGTTATGCAAACTTCATTATATAACACAAAAAATGTGTTATACTAAAGTGTAGTATAACACAAAAAATGTGTTATATTAAAGTGTAGTATAACACAAATTTATAAGTATTGAAATGTGTTATATAATGGACTATAAATAATATAATTAAACACTTATCTATTTATTAAAATAACACAGAAAGTGTGTTATCGTTGACCGTATAATAACACATCTGTATAACAATGATAAAATGTTATGTAAAGTACCCTGACCTACGATAACATAGTCGGTTTTAACACGTCAAAAAGTGTTATGGTATGTTTTGATAACACATTTTTGGTCTTATTAAAAGCATTTTTTCTTGTAGTGGTTAACCTCTGTCCAAAGTGATAAGTGCGTATTTTATGCACTAATTTATGGTTCTTTTATCTTTATTTAGTGTGCTTACTTCAAGTTTTTATGTGAATTTGATGTGTTTTCTTAAAGTGTATAGGAATAAGCTTAATTTATAATTTTGTGGCCAACTGGGAACTTCAAGATGAATTTTGACCATTATTCATTCATATTTTGGAAAAACTATTAGAAATAAAAGTTGTAGATGTTTCTCTTAAGCTTTCCAATGCTCTTTGAATCGTTGTATTTGAAATATGGATGAAAAAAGTTATGCATATTTTATTGAACAAGGTAAAGTAAGGGAAAATACGCGAATTAGGTGATGCATCGCCTGATAAGCTGCGATGCATCACCACTTGCGCCACAAAAGTTAGAATTTTTGTATTTTGCACACGTATTTCACCCAAATTCCCCATAGATCGGTCAAGGAAATTTACAAAGACTTATATAAAGGAAAATAAATGCAATTTGAAGGGGAGAAACACATTGAAGGCAACTAGAGAGCAAAAAATAAGAGGTTTTGATCATTTTTCATCATATTTTCTCATCTTTTTTTTCTGAGATATTGAAAAATATTGTGAGATTATGAACCACATCATGTGTGGCTAGTTTTTTTATTTGTTAGGGTTTAGATAGATCTCTTGTTATTATTCTTGTTTTATGATTTAATGCAAAGTTTATTTTAGCCCAATATTGCTCTTGTGTTCTACAAAGGCTATGAACAATGATCTGACCTTTGCTCTTAAAAATATGTTATGAGAATGCTAGAATACATTGGGGGTACTCTTTGAGAGCTGGAGCCAAGCCCTAGAAGCCAACCACCAAACTAGGACGTTAAAGGTAAAAATATTGAAGTTTTTAATAGAAATCTTGGATTCTTAGTGAATCTTATTTTTATCCTATATTGTGTTTAGAATTTTGTTTAGTTTTATTTTTAATGGTTTAAAAAGGCTTAATATGTAAATTTTGGATGCATGCATGCATGGTAGTGTAGTTGTTTAAAGTAGTTATGTATGATTTTAGGTGTAATTGCTTGCTGCCATTTTCGTGGTCTGACTTCAAACGGGTCAAACGACACCTTTATGCCACTGTTTGTAAAGCGGGTTTCTGTATTTTTGTTGTACTAAAAATTTACTTGAGTTTAGGCTTTAGAAAGTCTTAAAAAGGTGTTATAAAGATACCCTTATAAGTGTTTTGGGAAAATGGTTTGAACCAGGGAAAATCCTGGCAGTTTGCACTGTCCAGTTTGTCAAAATATTTTGGAAATGTTTTACTTGTTCAAATATTATGCGATTTTGTGGGAAGATTAGTAACATAAATATAAAGATCCCTATAAAATTTTAGGATAAAATACGTTTTGGTTTAAGAGCAATAATTTTTCTAAGCTTGCCCAAAAATCTGGAACTCACAAATAATTGGCAATAAAAAGTTAAGGTTTTGGCAAGGTTTGTTGTCCCAATCTATAATGAATTTTGACATGGTATTTTTGTGTAGTTCTAGTCCTTATGATGAGGTTTAAAACTGTCAAGTTTCAAGGAGTGTGGTTCTATACAGAGAAAATGGTAGAGGTTGAAAGTTAGCGAATTATCACTAAATTGTTAGCTCTAGAAAGCTAAAAAGGAAGTTAAAGAAAAATACTTTTCTAGATAAATATTGGATAAATTAACACTAGACATGGAAATAATTTTTATAATGAATTAAAAAGGAATTTTGATTGATTCAAATAAATTAGGGTCCAATGCCCTACTTTTTAAAAACACCACAAAAAGGGACTCTCTTACTAAGTGATAGAAATATTTAGAGTATCTATACTAAGTGAATGTCATTGTAGCGTCCCAAATTTGCTAATAAGGCTAAGGACCTTGATTAGCGTGCCTGGAGAGCAATAAGTGGTTTATTATGTTAATATGTGAATTTGATAAGTATGTGATTAGAGATGCATCTTTAGGTAAATTAAATATGCATGTGGGCCTCATTTGGTTAGCAGGGGCATGTTTATAATTTTAGCCTGTTGAGGGCATAATTGTAATATTTGTGAATATTGTGATATGTTTGTGTTTCACGATCCGAGACACTCCTAGGGAGCAGTTTAGCTAGAAAGTCACAACGGGGTTGAATACCCGACTCGGGACGAGTTGAGGGGTATTTCGATCATTAGACATTTTATTAGGTTATCGGGTTATGAAAATAAATATTTGGAGATATATTTGAAGTTAGAACGTTTAGGAGGGAATATCGGAGAAATTTACCATTTTGCCTTCGGGGACGTTTTTTGTACCTCGAGCCTTGGAGGTAACTTAAGAGACTTAAGTAAAGTAAGACAAAACTAAGGAAACCCTCAGAACTTGGTAAACTGACCCAAACCCCTTTCCTCTCTCTCTTATTTTCTCTAAACCTTACCAAGAGAAGCATTGAAGATTAAACAAGGATTTGGGCTCTAAACTTGGGGATTAGCTCAGTTTCAACTTGTGGATTCAAGTAGAGGTTAAGGTAAGCCTTGAACTGTGATTTTAGCTATTAAATTCTGCAAGTTATTGACTGAGTTTTAGCTTTCTTGAGTTTTTGAAGTTTAAGACTGAATTTGGGATTTGATGAAGTTTCAAGTTAGCTTTTCGTTAGGTTTTGTTGCAGAGACTATAGTAGAACTTCCGTGGTGATTGAATTGGGTTGTTAGATTGATTTTGGGGTAAATTGGCTTGGTTTTAGTTATGAAAATGGGGGATTTTTCTGGATTCTAAGGGTCGGGTTGTGGCATTGTTCTTGCTGAGCCGTCGCCCTCTAGAAAAGTTGGGGAAGCCAGGAAGAGGGGCGGGCTGTGACACACTATAGGCTAGGCCACGGCGCGCATAGGCTGATTTTGGGGGTTGGGTTTCTGGTTGAGGTGGGCTACAACATAGGGCCTTGGGGCCGCGACGCTTAGTGGGTTTTTGGACCTCAAGAAGGTTTTAGGCTTAGGAATCCAAAAGTTAAGGCTCAAGATGGATTTTATCACCCGGATTGATAGAATTCAAGGTCCTGGAGACTAGAATCACAACCCAAAGTTATTTAATGGATTAGAACTTGATGGATGGATGTTGTTAATACGTTGTGACAAGGTTTTCAGTGAGGATTGGACTAGGGGACTGTGCTCGGGATATCGGTGCTCGGAAAGCTCGGGACACAAGTAAGAGAACGTTTTGTACCCGTAGAGCTATGTGGTGTGTTGTATTGTACGCATTTTTTATGGTTTTGCTATATCATATATGTGAATGTGACTGATTGGCAAGAGCCGGAAGAGGCAAGAGCTGGATCGATAAGAGCCGGGAGCGGCAAGAGCCAGGAGCGGCAAAAGCCATGAGAGGCAAGACCTGGGGTCGACAATAGCCGGGAGTGGCAAGGGGCCAAGAACGGTGTTGAGCACGTGGAGTGCAAGCTATTAGGGCAGAACCCTCCTAGGATGTTGGAGACATCCTCTCGGTATAGACCACAAACCCAAGGCTCAGAAAAGCATTTGGGATGGCCTGGGCGCTATGTGTTTAGCCTATTGGCTGCTTCGTTATATTCTTTTGTAATATTGAACTGCTGTGATACTATACTGTTAAGATGTTATGCTATTGTGCTTATGTGTTAATATATTGCTATGATGCTATGTTGATGTTTTTATATGCTAATATACTGCTATGATGTGATGTTGTTGTGCTTTAAGGTTCTCTTGCTGAGCCTCGGCTCACGGGTGCTCTGTGGTGCAGGAAAGGGCAAGGAAATGATCAATCAACCATGAGTTAGAGGGCATGGAGCGATGCGTACATGTTCGGCCTACCTGGCCACCACAGCTGGGGTATTTGGAGGAGCTGGTCATGAACATTGATTTTGTCGCTTAGGCCGACTGTAAAGTAACTTTTTTAGTTGTAAATATGTTTCTAAATAGTATTTTTTTTGGGATCCCAATGTAACCCTTTTCATGATCTACAGGACCACTGAATTTTTACACCAAAATCTTATTTAAACGAGTTTACATTTTAATTAACTACACATTTTATCATAAATCCTTCATTAGCAAGTGATTAGCACGTTTAAAACTCACTTATTAATGACTCTAATTAAGTAGGGCGTTACAACTTTGTATCAGAGCATGCCAAGGTTTATGGTTCCTGGAAAATTTACTGAACATGTACGCTTGTTACTAGAGACAATCTCGACTCAAGGTTGGTTGGTATTGAGTGAAATATTTGCCTAATTGCTTATTTGAATGACTTTATCTGTTTGTTAATATAGGGAGCATGAGCAATATATATATATATTTGTGCTTGTTATTCTTCTTGTTTGTCTGGCCTTGCTCGGGAGTGGTTCCGGAAGGGATGATCATATCTTATGGACTAAGTCATTGACTGTAGAAATATTTAGAAGTTATGCATAAGAGACAATCAAGGGGTGCAGGAATTATTAATCTGGGATTGCAGATAGTAGTCGGGGTCAGAATCCTCCATCTGTCCCCGGGAATTGGTGGCAGGTGTTCGATGATATGCGGGCTAGACTGCAAAAGCTGGAGGAAGAGATTAGGTGGTTGAGACAGCGGGTTCCACCCGGGAACGTTGCTCTGTGTGTTTCTACGACATTGGCATCCATTCTGATTCAACCTGAGGGTGGAAACAGGTGGGAATTGTTGTATGAAAGATTCCAGAGGCTTTATCCTCCAGTTTTTGAAGGAAGTGTAGATCTGTTTAGAGCTGAGCAGTGGACGGGCATGGTTAGCTCCATCCTCGACTATATAGGAGCAGAAGGCAATAATATAGTGGTTTGTGCCACATACATGCTACGGGAGGATGCCCGAACATTGTGGGAGATGGTATCACAGACCCGGAATGTTGTTACAATGGGTTGGGAGTTCCGACAATTGTTCAACGAGAGGTACTATAGTGACTCAGTCCAAATTGTGAAGACCAATGAGTTTATGAACTTGGTTCAAGGTAGTAAGACGGTGGAAAAATATGTTAACAAATTTGATGAGTTAGCCAAGTTTGCATTTGATTTGGTACCGACAGAAGTAGCCCGAAAAGAAAATTTTATTTGAGGGCTAAACCCTGGGGTGGCCCATAGAGTTAGGGTCGCTCCAGTTCATGATATTTCTACTTATGCTCTGACGATAGGGAAGGCCCTTGCCATAGAGGATGCAGAAGGTGTGATATGGAGCGAGGGTGCCGTGGGGCTGGAAGCCCAGGCAAGGGTCCCCCCACTTATAAGAGCAGGTAGGGGCGGAGGACCTAGTAGTCAGAAAAGAAAGACCCCTAATAGTTCTACCACTATCGATCATGATGTTCAGGGCAGTTGCCAGGGCGGTAATGAGATCTGGAGAAGTTATCCAGTGTGTGTCAGGGGCAGGAGACGCCATTTGGGTAAATGTCGAGCAAAGACATGTTTTTTTGTGTGGAATAGCTGGGCACATCATGAAGCATTGTCCGGAACCAAAGACAGAAGAATCCAGAAGTACAGATAGCTCGACCTATGTGTGAGAGTCTGCCTGGAGGCAGCCAGAGCCTGAAGTTGGTTCCTCAAAAATGACAGGTTGGTCTCCTAGTTCTTGTTCTTTATATTGTGTTAACTGAGTTTGGTGCTACATACCTTTTAATGGAGATATAGACATGGGATACCTACTGGATTCACATAATGATGTGGGGCTTGAGATTTTATGGTTGATAAAAGTTAGTAATTTCCAAGGAATGGAACAGAGTAGTACATGCAAATTTTTTTTAGTAAGAACTGGTTGGGATGGTTATACGATGGCCCTAGTATAGTCCTAAGTATGGATTAGTTGGCCAATAAGGGGACTTGACTGAGACTTCGGAGTGTCTAGCCGTAGTGGTAGGTACCACTAGGGTTATGTTAGGTAGATCAGAGGGAAACTGGATGGGTCAGTGGAATTTCAAATGGGTGTGCAAGGGTTTGTCAAGATTGTTGTCATGACTAGGGAATGAAGCGTACAATGGAAATAAGGCAAGAATAGAACTAACACCAGAGACATCGTGGAGAATGACGCTAATTGAACAGCTAAACTTAAAGGTTCAATCAAGGGAGTTTCTTAACTTAAAGGTGATTAGACAGAGAATCTTACAATAGGGCGTGCCAACAACATAGGTTAAGGAGAAGGTCAAGTTTGCAAGAGTATATGCTGTATGTGGAAGCCAAACAAGGTAATTGTTAAGAGCGGTTATCCACTACTAAGAACGAAGGATTTAATTAGGTAAGTTATATGTAACTCGGTCAGGAATGATTTGGCCTACTTCCAGTTAAGAACAGAATAAAAGAATCCCTGAATTGTTATCGTTGAGGCTGGGGAAGCGAAGATTACAGGTGAAATTTCTGAAAGGATAAACTCTGATTTCTCTAGTTGATAGTTAAGGTTACCTAATGGGAATTGATGGGGTTGCACATGAATCAGCTAGGACTGAGACCACAAGACAATTGTTAAAGGAACACTTTAGGGGATTAGAAACACTGTGAGATCAGTGGGCACCATCCTTGCTCAGAACGTGAGATGTTAGTGTGGTGCGACAAGGAATAGGGTGCGCCCGTATACACATTGAAGGGGTGATTGTCGGTACCCTATAACAGGTGTAGGGATAAGGAATTAGATGTTCTACATTGGATGTCAAGTTGATAAGTGGTGCTGGTTAGCCACAGTTAGGATGGAGAAATGATCAAGACTGGCCCAAAGCCTGAGACTGATGAGTAACAGATACACCTCTAGGTATAAACAGTTAAACACAGGAAGAAGATTTTGTATGAAATGGTTAAGAATTTCACTGCCTTAGCACAGATGAGCAAGATATGTGTGAATTGGGTGAGTGATTCGATGGGTGTTGATATTGAAGATAAGACACGGGATGAGCTTTAGGTTATCTATCTACAACCATTGTATCCAGGAAGTTGAGTACTGGGAGGCGGATGACCTGATCTTTTGGTAAGTGGAAAATGATAATTAGAAGCCACAAGGGCTATTATGACTCTAGGATATCCGAAGGTTAGTATGAAGAAATATAGTTATGGACCGTAAAGGTGGATCACCTCAGTTTGTAGGTGAGGTGAGTGGATGCAAAACATTGTGACCAGATCTATTGGATTGACACACTATAATTGGTGTGAGTGAGATGTCAAAGGGGGAGTGTGTATGGAAGACAACCATATCCCCCCATTAAATGCCAAAGTAAAAAATGTTAGATGGAAACCCTTAGGGTTCCAGGTTCGGGAAGAGGGTCATAAAAGGTGATGAATATGTGAATAAAGCCTAGAATTAACTGTTACAATTATACATGACTCACTTGAAAGAATAGCTCAGGCTTTGAGTGTTTACCTTACTGAGGGGTATGGAGTTCGCAAATTTAGGTACAGAAATGTAGGATTCCAAGACTAAGGACAATGTACTTCTTTGAATATTGAGGTTGATAGTATCCGACAGAGACCCCCACCTTCACCTCCACGTTTTGGGAGAGTTTGCAGAGGGCTATGGGCACGTAGTTGCAGTTTAGTATCGTTTATCATCCTCAGTCAGATGAACAATCTGAGAGGATGATTCAGATACTGGAAGATGTGCTATGAGCCTGTCTGCTGGGCTTTGGGGGATTTTGGAGTAAGTATCTCCCTTTTATTGAGTTTTCGTACAATAACAGTTATCAGGCGACTATCGGAGTGGTTCCAAATTTGCTAATAAGGCTTAGGACATTGTTTAGCGTGCATGGAGGGCAATAAGTGGTTTATTATGTTAATATGTGAATTTGATGAGTATGTGATTAGAGATGCATGTTTAGGTAAATCAAATATGCATGTGGGCCCCGTTTGGTTAGTAGGGGCATGTTAGTAATTTTAGCCTGTTGAGGGCATAAATGTAATATTTGTGAATATTGTGATATATTTGTGTTGCACGACCCGAGACAGTCCTAGGGAGTGGTTTAGCTAGAAAGTCACAACGAGGTTGGATACCCGACTCGGGGTGAGTCGAGGGGTATTTCGAGCATTAGACATTTTATTGGGTTATGAAAATAAATATTTGGAGATATATTTGAAGTTAGAATGTTTAGAAGGGAATATAAGGGAAATTTACCATTTTTCCCTCAGGGACATTTTTGGTACCCCGAGCCTTGGAGGTAACTTAAGAGACTTAAGTTAAGTAAGACAAAACTAAGGAAACCCTCTAAACTTGGTAAACCGATCCAAACCCCTTTCCTCTCTCTCTTATTTTCTCTAAACCTTACCAAGAGAAGCATTGAAGATTAAGCAAGGATTTGGGCTCTAAACTTGGGGATTAGCTTAGTTTCAACTTGTGGATTCAAGCAGAGGTTAAGGTAAGCCTTGAAATGTGATTTTAGCCATTAAATTATATAAGTTATTGATTGAGTTTTAGCTTTCTTGAGTTTTTGAAGTTTAAGACTGAATTTGGGATTTGATGAAGTTTCAAGTTAGCTTTTCGTTAGGTTTTGTTGCAGAGACTATAGTAGAACTTCCGTGGTGATTGAATTGGGTTGTTAGATTGATTTTGGGGTAAATTGGCTTGGTTTTAGTATTGAAAATGGGGGATTTTTTTGGGTTTGAAGGGTCAGGCCGCGACATTGTTCTTGCTGAGTCGCGACCCTCTAGAACAGTTGGGGAGGCCAAGAAGAGGGGCGGGCCGCGACACACTATAGGATGGGTCGCAACGCGCATCGACTAATTTTGGGGGTTGGGTTTCTGGTTGAGGCGGGCTGCGGCATAGGGCCTTGGGGCTGCAGTGCTTAGTGAGTTTTTGGACCCCAAGAAGGTTTTAGGCTCGGGAATCCAAAAGTTAAGGCTCAGGATGGATTTTATCACCCAGATTGATAGAATTCAAGGTCCTGGAGACTAGAATCACAACCCAAAGTTATTTAATGGATTAGAACCTGATGGATGGATGTTATTGATACGTTGTGACTAGGTTTTCAGCGAGGTTCAGACTAGGGGATTGTGCTGGGGATATCGGTGCTCGGAAAGCTCGGGACACAGGTAACAGAACTTTTTGTACCCGTAGAGGTATGTGGTGTGTTTTACTGTATGTATTGTTTATGGTTTGCTATGTCATATATGTGAATGTGATTGAGCGGCAAGATCCGGGAGTGGCAAGAGTCGGGAGAGGCAAGGGCTGGGATTGGCAAGAGCCGGGAGTGGCAAAAGTCAGGAGAGGCAAGAGCCGGGAGCGGCAAGGGGCTGAGACTGATGTTGAGCATGTGGAGTGCAAGCCGTTAGGGCAGGACCCTCCCAGGATGCTTGAGACATCCTCTCGGTACAGACCGCAAACCCAGGGCTCGAAAAAGCATTTGGGACGACATTGTCGCTATGTTCTTAGCCTGTTGGCTGCTTCGTTATATGTTGTTGTAATATTGAACTACTTTGATATTATACTGTTAAGATGTTATGATATTGTGCTTATGTGTTAATATATTGTTGTGATGCTATGTTGATGTACTTATGTGCTACTATACTGCTATGATGTGTTGTTGTTGTGCTTTAAGGCTCTCTTATTGGGCCTTGGCTCACGGATGCTCTGTGGTGCAGGTAAGGGCAAGGAAAAGAGCAATCAACCACGAGTTAGAGGGCATGGAGTGGTGCGTACATGTTTCGCCTACCTGGCCACCTGGGGTATTTTGAGGAGCTGGTCAAGAACATTGATTTTGTCGCTTAGGCCGATTGTAAAGTAACTTTTTCAGTTGTAAATATGTTTCTAAATATTTTTTTTGGGATCCCAATGTAACCCTTTTCAAGATCTACAGGACTAACCGAATTTTTACACCAAAATCTTATTTAAACGAGTTTACATTTTAATTAACTACACATTGTAACTTAAAACCTCAATTTGCAAGTGATTAGCACGTTTTAAACTCATTTAGTAACGACTTTAAGGAAGTAGGGTGTTACAGTCATAGATTAATCTGAGTATACTGTATCATTTAGAGTATTGGATAAAGGGGCAAAAAGATTAGTGGTGACCCAAGGATTTCAGCTAGGAGCTAAGAAATCTAGGTAAGTTAATCTTGACTTTATTGGCTACAACATGAAACATCCTAGTGTATTGTTTGTTATAGTTATTTACACTAGATTGATTAAGGGCTGAATTAGTTATGGCTAGTGGGTACTAGTAAGTGTATAGAATCTTCCCATGAAATCCAATGATGACTAGATAATACTGGTATTTGAGCTGATGACTTGGGAGGGGGAAACACGGCTGAGTGTCTGTTGATTTGTGACTAGGGTAGGGGGAAGCATGGTCGATTGACTATTGATTGATGACCGAGATAGGGAGAAGCATGGTCAAATGTCTGTTGATTCAAAACTGGGGTACTCAGGGGGGAGCCTAGTTTGTGTGTGAATTGATTATTGATATGTGAATTCGGCTAGCTACTGGGATGATTAATTGTTGTATTATTGTGAAACCTAGTGTGTGTATTGGGACCGCACTAAATTCTGTGATTACTAGGTAATACTGGCACTCGAGATGGTGACCGTGGTAGGGGGAGTATGTTCGACCAATGAAATGATTAAATATATAGTAAGTACCCCATGAATTTAGTGGCTGTGATCTAAGAGGTGCCCAAACACCTCATTATATTTTTTTAGATATTCAGTGATTTTTGTAGCCATTGTAGAATGGTGTAATGCATTTATATCTTATATCTGCTTGTTCTGGGTTTTCCTGCGTGCAGGTTGATTTTGAATTTAGGTGGTTATTCGGTACAACTAAGCTAATGATCCGATTTGATTTTTATACCTTTTTTGATAAGGGTCAGAAGTTATCTGATACCCTAGTGACTTATGCTTCAGTTACTCTTAGTAGAACCCCGTACTTGGGTCGTAGTATGTTTTTGTTTGAAAGATTAATCTTACTAAGCTTAATTGCTTACTGCAGCAATGAGGGCCAGAGTGTGCTTGTCGAAGTGTACATGTGGCCCGACCTTTGGGATTTTGTTCTTTTTGGAAATGGCTTTTGGGAAACTCTTTTTTTTTTGGGAACTATTTCTTTTTATTCGGAAAAAATGTTTAGGTTGACGAAAACAATGTAATTGTCTAAGTGTGCGCACACGACTTTTTAAAAGTTATTTTATGTGGATTTTTTGGAGACTATTAAAATTTTTAAATGTTATTTTCCGCATTATTTTGGTCTTGTAAATTTGGGTCTTTACAAGTGGTATCAGAGCTCGAGCTGAGCCGGTTCTGTAGACAAACTGATATGATAGATTTTTAATACTTTTTAGTCATAGTTTTTATTTTATTTTATATTTTTAGTTCTTTTTATGTGTTGTTGTTGTATTGTTCAGGTTGTCATTTGTTAAATGGATATTTGAGAAATATTTCAAAATTTATTTGAAATAATATCTTCAATCAAGAGAAAAACAATAGAAGATATTTATTTGAATTGACTGGAGAAGATACATGAGAATTCAAACTTAAATTATTGGAAAAATCTGAGATAGTTTTGGTATTTTGACCATGTCTCCCAACCCACTTATTCGATTTACGTGTTCTTGATGGCAAAAAAAAAATTATTCAAAGACCAATGAAAGCTTGTATCATAAGAAAAGTCAAATTCAAACGTTTCCATGGTGATATTTGAGCAACAAGATTACACATGCTAGAGTTAGGGGATTTGAAATTCAAATGAAGACATTTTAAAGAATTATGAAGTAACAAATGGAAACATCTAGAAAATTATTTTCACAACCTTCTCACTATAAAAGAATGTTTTAGATTATATTAGATCTCTCTCTTCTCTCTTCTCTCTTACTTCTCTCTCCTCTTTTTTTTTCTCTTACTTCTTTTTCTATTTTTTTCCATGAACTAATTTTCTTTTCTAGGGTTTTAATGTAGTATTTTGATACTCAATTATTATTAAATGCAAGTTTTATGATTTCATCTTCATAATGCTTGTGAATGCTTGACGAGAGTACTCTGAAGAGTGAGAGTTAAATATGCTATAGTTGTTTAGACACAAATTTCGATATTGGACGAGAGTACCTGTATGGTTTGTGTAGTTCTTAGGTTTCTATGTTTAATGTCTGCTGTATGTTGGAAATTGTCACAGAGATGTAGAAAGTTTGCATATAAGTTGAGATTTATATATCCTAATAAGAATATAGATTGCTATAGTAAACCTGCTATCACAAGGAGAAAAAGAATAATAAAAATTATACTGATGATATAATAGAGTGGATAAATGATGAAATTAAATACCCTAGGTTTTTCATCCATTGAGTTATTTGTTTCTTTTAATTTTCAATTGTTAATTTAGTTATTTTGTTCTTTTTCTTTTTGTTCTTGAAATCCAATGTTTAGTAACCAAATAGAACTAAGAAATTAATTCTTTGGTAATTAATGTTCAATCATTGTGGGAACGAGACTCTATTTATCACTTTATTATTTGTTTATGATTATGTGCACTTGCGCACATAATTTTTGCAACACAAATCTACCGGTACATTCTTTAAGATAAACCGACATTAACTATAAGTATTGTTCCTTTAGATCCTTTCTGTTGAACTCTTCCATTCACCATTATTTCTATAAATTGTAGGTTAGTATGTCTATCCATATTGAGGGAGTTTGTCAAGTGCGACCTATTCCACCCACATCGTATACTCGATTACATACCCTGCATTTTTATCGACGTTTAATGAAAAGGAACCCTTGCACAATTCATGGCCCATACCCTTTTGACTCAGAATATAAGCAATGGGAAATGTGCAGATGGACTAGTCACATCAACTATCATCTACTACGAGTGGATGGTCCAAGGTGTATGTGGGTGAGGTTTATAGTGACTAGATTCCAAGGTGCGGTGATGGCTTGGCATAGGCACACGCGATAGACATAGACTTTCACTACCTGACCCGTGCTTCAAGAGGCACTGGAGGTAAAGTTTTGGCTGTCTAATTTTTCGTTAGCATGGCTACGCCAGTACTGGGCAGACAAGTGGCTTTAGGCAGTGGTAGACACGAGAGGTGGTCATGACCCTCTATAGGCTCACTTTATTTATTATGAGTCTGAGTCCAATGAGGAGGATCAAGGAGACGATATGGACATATACTAGGCTGCGACACTAGGCACCGTTACTAAGATAATATCACTATTTTCTTTTGTACTCGCAAGACTATAAATAGAAGTCTTCTTTTCTCTTTTTGTGTGTACCAAGATACCCTGGAGTGGAACCTTTAGGCCATGTATAGGCCAACTTTTGTTATGTTGTATGTGGTGATACCAGAAGTTTAGGCGTTCAGTAGAGATGGTTTGTCTTTTGTTTTCTTGCTTAAGAACCGCGATCGATTGTTTTGTTTTATTAGTAATCTTTCCCCTACTACGTATGCTATATAGGAAGTTGAGATGGCTCCCAACACTACAACGAGGGGAGGACATGCAGCTAACCTCCAGGCTTCAGCTAGGGGGCGACAGATGACCAGGGTAGGTGAAGAGGCCGAGGGTGGTGTAGATGCCGAGGCCAGGGGGCACATCCAGTGTCGGATCTAGCAACTCATATGGAGGACTTGAGACACACTATGCATGAACAGAACGTCGTTCATGCCCAGATGTTCCAAACACTGCTACAGAGATTGCCGGACGGGTCGGACAATCAGGTGCCCCATTAAAACGACAAGGGGTTGCTAGAGCAGCCAGAGCAGCCAGAGGAGGTGGAGCAAGTTGATCCCCCAGTGAGAGTTGAACCACCAGTAGGAGTACCAAGGGCCGACCAGCCCAAGGCGATCTCTAAACGGTTCTGAAGGTTCAGAAGATAGAACCCACCAGTGTTTGAGGGTACATCTGATCCATTAATGGCAGAAGAGTGGTTAGTGTATTGAAAAGAGTATTTGACTTCATTAAAGCCACAAAACAAGAAAAGGTGATATGTGCAGTGTACATGTTGAGGAGAGATGCACGTATCTGGTGGGACATTGCTAAGAAGGGACGCAATGTTGCACAAATGGAATGGACCAAATTCTTAACCCTATTCAATGCCAAGTACTACAACAAAACCGTAATGGACCAGAAGGTAGTTGAATTCTTGAACCTGGTACAAGGTACCTCGAGTGTGTAAGAGTATTACATAAGTTTGACCAACTATCAAGATTTTCTCTAGACATGGTAAATACTATAGCCAATCAAGTATGCAATTCATGAAAGGACTGAAGACGGAGAAACCTCATTTTGTGGATACCAAAAAGACAAGTCATGATACCTATGACAAAGCAGTGGAAAGGGCAATTTGTAAGGAATCTTGGTTAGCGGATGAGAAGAAAAAAACCCAAAGGATTGAGGGACAACCCTATGTCTCTAACGATCAAGGCATGTTCCCTAATAACAGGCATGGGTCAATTGGTTGGTTCACTCCCAAGTTCAATCATAATGTAGGAAGGGCCAACCACAAGAACGACTTAAGGTCCCCAACCAGGGGAACCAACAAGAGAAGGATGGATTCACCAAATCAAGGGCCAAATTTCAGTAAGCAACCAAGGATGGACTTCGAGTCTTGGCCACACTGTAACAAATGCAACAAGCGCCATATAGGCAAGTGTAACGGTACTGTCTGTTACAACTGTGGCAAGATCATACATTACTCCTCGAACTGCCCAAGCTATGGTTAGAAGGGTGGAGACGGCTAACAGAAACCTATTAGAGCACAACCGCGTGTTTAGCAACTTACCCAAGGTAACAAAGGAGCTAGAACTTCAGAAATGGCGTCAGGTCAGAATTTTATTGCTAATACCTCAACAGATGCATTAATGGACACTAGTGCATCACATTCTTTTATTTTTGCTTCTTTTGCTGAAAAGAAAGACATGAACCATGAACTAATGTCAAATATATTGGGGGTATCCTTACCTTTGGGGAAGATATGATGGTACGGTCGTGGGTAAGAAATGTACTAGTCTGGGTAGGAGGTCGCGAATTGGCAGTGGATTTATTAACACTAGATTTACATGAGAATGATGTTAAATTTGGTATGGACTGGCTGAAAAATACGCAGCGGTGGTGAACTGCAAACGAAGGAAGGTAACCTTCAATCCACCTGGAGAAGAATCGTTCGTGTTTCAGGGCATGACACAGGAAAGCAAATTTGATGTGATATCCACCCTAAAGGCATGAAATATGTTCGACGAAGGATGTGTTAGATATCTGGTGGTGAACACAGAAAAAGAGGCTAAGTCACGAACTGCAGACGTAGCAGTGGTGTGAAAATTTCCTTAAGTATTTTATGAAGATCTTCCAGGAATACCCCCAGACTGAGAAGTGGAGTTTGAGTTCGAAGTGATTCCAAGCACTGCACCAATCTCGAAAGACCGTATTGAATGGCACCTGCGGAGCTTAAGGAACTACAAACGCAACTACGAGGTTACCTAGACAAGATATTTATAAGACCAAGCCATTCTCCATGGGGAGCCCCTGTCTTATTTGTGAAAAGAGAGACGGTTCCATGAGAATGTGCATAGACTATCTGCAACTTAATAAAGTGATAATAAAAAATCATTACCCACTCCCCAGAAATCGATGATCTGTTCGATTAATTAGAAGGAGCCTCAATGTTCTCCAAGATAAATTTACGATCTGACTATCATCAACTAAAAGTCATGGAGTCGGATATTCCAAAGACAACATTCTGAACCCGCAATGGTCATTACGAGTTTGTGGTAATGTCATTTAGACTCACCAATGCGCTTACAACATTCATGGATCTTATGCATAGGGTATTGGGTGAGTATTTGGAAAAATTTGTGATCGTTTTCATTAATGACATACTCCTCTACTCCCAGAGTGAAGAAGAGCATGCCAGCAACTTATAGCTAATCTTACAATGGCTACGAGAGGAGAAGCTATATGCCAAATTCTCAAAGTGTGAATTCTGGCTAAATAAAGTGAGTTTTCTGCGACACATGGTGTCAGGGAATGAAATTTCGGTTGACCCAACTAAGATCGAGCCGCTAAAGCAATGGAAGGCCCAAAAAAATGCACAAGAATTCTGTAGTTTCTTAGGGTTAGCGGGTTATTATAGGCGATTTTTGGAGTGTTTCTCCAAGATAGACACCCCCATGATTGCACTAACCTGTAAGAACATCAAGTTTGAGTGGACAGACAAGTGTGAGTAAAGCTTCCAATAACTAAAGAACAGACAGACAACATCTTCAGGTCACCGAAGGTCTTGCCATTTATAGTGATCACTTATGCAACACGGGAAGGTGATCACTTATGCCTCTCAAAAGTTGAAAAATTACGAAAAGAATTACCCAATGCATGACTTGGAGTTGGAAGTAGTGGTATTTGCGTTAGAGATCTGGCGCCACTACCTATATGGAGTTCACTGTGACAATTTCACAGACCATTAAAGCCTTAAATATTTCTTCCCAGAAGGAACTGAACATGAGACAATGAAGGTGGTTAGAATTTTTCAATGACTATGACTGTCTTATACCACCTTGGGAAGGCGAACAAAGTAGACGATGCACTAAGATGGAAACCTATGGCATATGTGATGATGGTGAAGGAAATACCTCAAGAGCTTCAATCTGATATCTCTAACCTGGACTTAGAGAAAGTGGTAGGGTCATTAGTGAATATCTCCATACAACCAACAATCATGGAAGCCATTCAAGGAGGGCAACTTGCGGACCCATGGATGTAACGACTGGTGCACGAAACCAAGAAGGATATGTGCCCGGGATTTCACATCTCCATGGATGGAGTACTGGGTTACAAGGGCAAGATTTGTGTGCCTGAGGATAAGGAGATAAAGAGACAAATTTCATATGAGGCGCATAATATTCTGTATGCTATGCACCCAAGAACTACCAAGATGTACCAAGATTTAAAAACTTATTTTCGGTGGCGGGGAATGAAACAAGAAGTGGTGAAATACGTGCACATTGTTTAACCCGTTAGCAAACCAAGGCCGAATATCAACAACTTGCTGGACTATTGCAACCATTGGAAATTCCAAAGTGGAAATGGGAAATGATCCATGGACTTTGTCACAGGCTTACCCAACACTCCGAAGGGGCAAGACACAATCTAGGTTATCGTGGATAGTTGACTACATCTGTTCATTTGTTGCTGATCAAGAAAACTGACGGTGCAGATAAAGTAGCAGATTTGTATATTGCAGAGATTGTGCGGCTTCATGGAGTTAATAGTGTTCAATCGGGAGGGACATTTTACTTCAACATTCTAGAAGGGAATGTAAATAGGATTGGGAACTAAATCAAAATTTGGCACCGCCTTTCACTGGCAGACGGATGGCCAAAGTGAGCGAACAATTCAAACTTTACATGATATGCTAAGAGCCTGTGTGTTAGATTTTCAAGGTTCGTGGAATACGAAACTTCCACTAATTGAGTTCTCTTACAGTAACAATTATCATTTTTCTATCAAGATGGCCATGTACGAAGCACTCTATGGGAAAAAGTGTCGATCCACAATTCACTGGCATGAGACCGGTGAGCGGAAATGCATGGGAGCAGAAGAGGTAGAAAAATTTACTAGGAATATTAGGCAGATATGTGAAAGATTGCAAACCTCAGTAGACTATCAATGCAAGTATGCAGACCGAAGAAGGAGACCTCTTACATTTGAAATTGGGGACAAGGTGTGTTTCAAGATAGCTCCACTGAGAGGAGCCATGAGGTTCAGTAGAAAGGGAAAGCTTAGTCTGAGGTACATTGGACCTTTTGAGGTTTTGTAAAGGATCGGGGAAGTAGGTACTGCCATGCTCTTCCACTGGCCTTATCCTTAGTACATGACATTTTTCATGTATCTGTGCTGACAAAGTATATAAAGGACACCAACCACGTACTTAGTTATGAAGAATTGAGCGTGGGTCCAAAATTATGCTACGAGGAAAAACCAGTGATGATCTTGGATCACAAGGACAAGGTGTTACGCAATAAGCTGACAGCGTTAGTCAAGGTGCACTGGTGCAACCACGGGGTTGGAGAAAAAACTTGGGAACCTGAAAACAAAATGAGGGTTTTTTATCCTCACCTCTTTTGAGTTTCAGGGAAGAAGCTATTATAAATTGTAGGTATTGTAATGCCTCGCCTCTTTGAGTACCCATTAGTAACCGGTTTGGAATGGGGAAAACTTATGTGGAATATTATTTTGGGGTAACTCATGTTGCTATGTATCCATTTGTTGTGATCGGACGGAGTTTTTTAGCCAAATTGGAAGGGTTGGTCTCAGACCAAAAAACTCTAGCTGGTTAAAATCTTGGATTAATAAATTGGGAAATTATTTCTATGGAAAATGTACTATTTTTGGGCATGGGAAATATTCCCTAAGGCCAATAAAATTAACAATATTAGTTATGGTGTAAATTTCCAAGTCGTTATGCATTTCATGGGAAAAATGCTTAAATGGGCCTAAGTGTGCACTTAGGACAAAATATTTAAATGAAAATGGTAAGATGTAACATATGGTGTGACAAATATTTGAATGTCATCAAATTTATTTAAATTAATGCATGGTTTGTTTTATTTTAGAAATTATAGGTTAAAAGGGGTAAAAAAATGCAACATAGGGAAATTACCTATTAACTCTTGGCCATTAAGTGAGGTAGACTTGGAATAGGGTATTTTTGGGAGGGCATTTAGGTCTTTCCAAGGGGGTGGGGAAGCCTAGAGTAGGCTAAGGAAGGGTGTTTCATCTTCTCTCTTTATTTCATGCATATCTCATCATTACTTGCACAACTTCCAAGTTGATGTGTGTGGTTTCACTCTTCTCTCTTTTCCCTCAACCTACACGCCTAGCTCTCTCTCCCTCTCTCTCTCTCTCTCTCAAAAATTTCAAACCTTCAATCTCAGAAACACTCTCATCTCTCTCAGTAGGAGAAAATCTCCATTGATTCTTAGGAGGAAAGCTTGTAGAAGATCAAGCTTGAAGGTAAGCTAGTATCATACATGGTTGTGTTTCTTCTTCTTCTTTTATCTCCTCTACATGCCGAAACCCTAAAGGGTGTTTTACCATTTCCATTTCAAGGTTTCACTTATACTAAGCTCTAAAGAGCATTCATCATGATTGGGGAAGTTGCATGCAAAGATTCAAGTGCATGCAAGCTTGATCAAGCATTTTCCAAAGGGTGAGTTGTTAGGTTTTTTCAACTCTCTTATTTTCTATCTTCTTCATCTCCAAAGGCTATGAAAAATGATCTGAACTTTGTTCTTAAAAATATGTTGCGAGAATGCTAGAATACATTGGAGTACTCTTAGAGAGATAGAGCCAAGTTGTAGAAGCCAACCACCATCCTATGACATTAAAGGTAAAAAAAATATTGAAGTTTTTAATAGAAATCTTGGATTCTTAGTGAATCTGATTTTTAACCTATATTGTATTTAATATTTTGTTTAGTTTTATTGGTAATGATTTAAAAAGTCTTAAGATGTAGTTTTGGTTACATGCATGCATGAAAGTGTAGTTGTTTAAAGTAGTTAACTTGTAAGGGTTGCTGACTTCCAAAAGGGTCAAACCACACTTTTATGCCTATTTTTGTAAAAAGGGTTGTTTTATTTTTGTAGAATTCGAAATGTCCTTGAGTTTAGGCTTTAGAAAATCTTAAAATGGTGTTATAAAGCTCAACTTATAAGCATTTTGGGAAAATGGTTTGAACCAGGAAAAATCCTGGTAGTTTGCACTGTCCAGTTTGTAAAAATATTTTGGAAAGGTTTTACTTGTTCAAATATTATGCGATTTTGTGAGATGATTAGTAACATAAATATAAAGGTCCCTGTAAAATTTTAGGATAAAATACGTTTTGGTTTAAGATGGATAATTTTTTAAGCTTGCACGAAAATCCTGGAACTCTCAAATAATTGACAATAAAAAGTTAAGGTTTCTGCAAGGTTGGTTGCCCCAACCTATAAAGAATTTTGACATGGAATTTTTGTGTAGTTCTAGTCCTGATGATGAGGTTCTTAACTATAAAGTTTGAAGGAGTGTAGTTCTATACAGAGAAAATGATAGAGGTTGAACGTTAGTGAATTATCACTAAATTCTTAGCTCTAGAAAGCGAAAAAGGAAGTTAAAGAAAAATACTTTTCTAGATAAATTAACACAGACATGGAAATAATTTTTATAATGAATTTTTTAATGGATTCAAATAAATTAGGGTCCAATGCCCTACTTTTCAAAAATACCATAAAAAAGGACTCTCCAACTAAGTGAAAGATATGTCTAGAGTATCAATACTAAGTGAATGTCATAGATTAATCCGAGTATAATGTACCATTTACAGTATTGGCTAAAGGGGGAGAAAGATCAGCGGTGGCCCAATGATTTCAGCTAGGAGCTAAGAAATCACGGTAACTTAATCTTGACTTTGTTGGCTACAACATGAAACATGCTAGTGTATTGTCTGTTATAGTTCTTTACACTAGATTGATTGAGGGGTGAATTAGTAATGGCTAGGGGGTACTAGTAAGTGTACAGAATTTTCCAATGAAATCTAGTAATTAATAGATAATACTGGTATTTGAGCTGATGACTGGGGTAGGGGTAACACGGTCGAATGTTTGTTGATTTGTGACCTGGGACGGGGAAGCACAGTCGATTGACTATGGACTAATGACCGGGGTAGGAGGAAGCACAATCGAATTTTTGTTGATTCGTAACTGGTGTAATGCCCTACTACCTTAGAGTTAATATCATGTGATTTTAAAAATTGGCTGGCTAATCGAGTTTTTTGACTAAAAAGTGTGATTAAATTGGGATAAGGACTCATTTAATGAAAATTAAGTATAAAAGGTTTGGACATCTATTAAAGTAATTAAATTGATACATTGGGATCCCAAATACTGTCTCAAAATGTCTTTACACTTCAAAAGTTAAGGTATAGTCGACCTAAGCAACAAAGTCAAATGTCTATAACATGTCCCTCAAAACAACCCGGCTGTGGTGGCTAGGTAGGTCGAACATGTACATGCAGCTCCATGCCCTCCAACTCATGCTTGGTCAGCCTTTCCTCTGCCCTTACTTGCACCATAGAGCACCCGCGAGCCAAGGCCCAACTAGAAACTTCCACACATAGCATATGACAATTTAATCCAGTAAATGCACAAATTTAAACATATAACAGACTATTCACATAACGGCCTATGCCACCAAGGTGTTTTACCAGGCACTGGGTTCGCGGTCTTCACCGAACGAGTGAGCACAGTGCTCTAGATGTCCATGTTGGCCTGCATTCATCATACTGTTGTCATTCGGCCTGCATTCAGCATGCTTATCGCTGTTCCCAGCCTTCGCCGATCCCGACCTTCACGGATCAATCATAAGCATGCAAACATAGCATAACAACTACAAATATTCACAAACAGTCTTCTTACCTTTGGTCCAAGCATGAGTTTAATATACACGATTCTCGATCACGATCCTATCCTGAGCCCTAGCGGTAACCTAGTCACAACCATAAATAATAACCTCATTAAGATTCAATCCCTAAAACCAAACTCTAGGACCAATCTCGTGCTCTCAGGACATCCAATCCCATCCAACGAGGTGGTGGAACCATCCCCCGAGCCCCCAAACCTTCCCAACCTCTAAAAATGGGTTTTGTAGAGATTGCTCTAGCGCTGGAGTACCAAGGGTAGCAGTGGGGCGCCAACCAAGTCAGAGAGCCCCCCCCCCCCCCCCCCCCCCCCACCCAAGGGCTTCCCCTACATAGTGCTGGGGTGCCAACCAAGTCAAAGGGTCCCCTTTGGGCTTCCCTTGCATAGCACTGGGGCACCCACTTCCAGCTCTAGGGCCCTCCCTTATGAACCCAGAATTCTGGGTTTTCCCACCTGCATTAATCTCTGAATTCAAACCCCCAAAATCCAATCTAAACACACCTTAAACTGAAAAATTCGGCCTCAAAACTTCACTAACACACCATCATCAACAAAACCCAAACTTACCCTTGATCAAAATCACATTAAAAATCAAAAACCCAATGTCGAGCTTTGAAGCTCAAGAACACCCTTAAACCTAAATCAAACATGAATCAAAGTAGAGGTTGGGGCTTACCTCAGTGATGAATCGTTTTCTCCCAGCTGCAAATAACCCAAACCATGCTTAAGCTTTCAATCCTCCAAGTTTTCGAGCATTTTCTCCTCCAAATTTCAAAACCCCTCCAAGTGCTAAAAGAGAGAGAAAAATGTGTTAGAGAAAGAAGAAAGTTGAGATTTTCCTGAGTGCTTTGCTTCTACTAGGTTCTTAGTATATCCTTCCTTAGGCTAGAAAATTACCAAAATACCCCCTAGTCACACTTAGGTTCTTTTGTGCCCTCAAGGGGCAAAGTGGTCATCAACCACCACTTCTCACCAATCTCCAAACTATCTCATAATTCTCCAATTAATTCCAACATCAAAAATACTCATCAAACAATTTTCCCATTACCCGATAAACCCCGTTAATGTACTAAATTACCAAAATACCCCTAGGCTCACCGCGAGCAGGGTATTTGACCTCGCTATGAATAAACTGCTACTTGGCTCGCTAGGATCGTCTCGTGCTGAATAACTCAAACATATCTCTACAATATTGTGGTCTGAAACGCATCACACACACATAATCACATTAATGCCCTCAACATGCCAAAATTACAAATATGCCCTTATTAACAAGAACGTTCCCACACGCATATTTAATTCTCCTAAACATTCATATCTAGTCATATAATCATTTAATTCAAGTAATCGCGTAATGATACACATATATCACTGTTGACTGTGATTTTAGCCAACGACGTAAGAACGTCAACTACGACAAGCCTTCAAGAGAATTATAAACGACAACAGACAGTTTTTATCAATGAAAGTAAATAACACGAGATTTTATAGTGGTTCAGCCTCGATAATCGGTAATAGCCTAATCCACTTAGAGATTTTATTACTGTATTCACACTCAAGATCAGATGAACAGTGTCAACTGAGTTTCTTCAGTGCAAAATATTCCAGAATACAAAAAGGGGTTCTCTCAGGGAAAAACACTTGCTCTCTCTAGAACACAGGTTAACTCTTAATTTTGCCAAAAAAAGTCCTTTTACGATCCTCCCAACCCTCTATTTATAGACCTGGGATTCTCAACTGATATCCCCTTTAGATAGGGATATTTTATTATTCACCTTATATTTATATTACAAAATAAATGTTTGAAATACAACTGATCCTAAATTCGAGTGAGGAGTGAGAGATTCCTAGATGCTTAGACCAATTCTCACTGAAGTTGTTTCGGGAAGTTTGACGTAGTCTCACATGCATGTTGATTACTCCTTCAAGCTTTTCGTGGGTCAAAGGTGGTATGTGCATGGCTCTCCTCGGACCAAAGGTCATGTAAGTTTGGCTCTCCTCGGACCAAGGTGGTCCGAGGCCACTTCCTTTGCTCCTTACCTCGGGCAAGTCCGAGGTATACTCCTTCATTGTGTCTGATCGGACACAATGGTTTTCTTCTTGGCTTAAGGTGGTTCAAACCACCCTCTTTGGCTTCTTACCTCGGTCAAGCCCGAGCCCATTTCCTTTAGTCAAGGTCCGATCGGACCTTGTACTCTTCTCCTCGGACCAAGGTGGTCCGAGCCATCTTCTCCATTCCATCTCCTCGGACCAAAATGGTCCAAGGCACCTCCCATGGGCATGTCCGATCGGACACAATGCTCTTCTCCTCGGACCAAAATGGTCTGAGCCTTCCTTGTTCAACCAAGGTCCGATCGGACCTTGCACTCTTCTCCTCGGACCAAGGTGGTCCGAGTCCACTTTCCTCGTCCTTCTCACCTTGTTCAAGCCCAAGCCTACCTCTTCCATGGCATACCTGATCGGCCATTATGTGGCTTTCCCCTTGACTAAAACTTAAGCCTTAGTCATTCTCTTTGGACACGTTCGAGCCAAACTATCAAGAGGTCCCCTAAGCTTAGGTCTGATCGGACCTATTGCTTTTATCCCTTGAACCGAAATCCAAATCTCTCCTTCAATCTTCTTGGACTTGGCTTCAAATCAATTATTAGGGTCTTCAAACTGGGGTCTGATCCAAGCAACCCTCAGACCAAATATTCTCTTCGGTCGGGTGTATTTGTCTTGACTATCTGTCCAATTTCTTAACTGATGTATTGGTCCATTGCTAAGCCAGATCACCCCACTAACTCATGCCATGTGCCAATTTCATTGCCACATCATTCTTTTCAAATTTTTGGGAGAACATTTGCCCCCCAAGTTTATTATATGATTCATTCACGTAATAAACTTTTTCTCCAGCTGACGTCATTATAAAAAATAATAACTGTTCATCTTCATGCAGCAGACCCACGATCACTGCAAAAATCCACCCATGATCGTGGAGAGAAAAATAGTCCCAGAATGCCAAAGGTCCAAAAGTAAATAAAAAAACCCACTTTTTTTTTCTTTAAATATCCCCACTTTATTCTCTCTTCTTTACACATACAAAAATTACTCTCAAAAACCTCTCATCTTCTCTTTTGGCCGAAATCCCCAAGGATCTCTTCTTCTTGCCGATTTCACAAGCTTCAAGGGGGAGCTCTTCATCTTCAAGCAACCTTCAAGCAAACCCAAAGTTCTCCAACCTTGGGTAAGTCTTCTTTTCCATGCCTCTTAGATTGTTATATTTTTTTTTCAGAAATTTTCTAAAAAAAATTGCCATGGCCAAACCCCATTGCTTTGCATGTTCTTGAAGTTCATGTGAATGTTTTGTACAATGTGTTTGCTTGTTGTCTTGATGAGGTTTGTGGCATGGGAAACCCGAAATTACCCCTAATTTCATAAGAATTTCAAGACAAATAAGCTATTTTGACATGAATATGAATATGGGTTTTGAGGGTTTAGATAGTGTAATGGGTTTCTAAGAACATGAAGAAAAACCTTTCATTTTTATGCTTTGATCTTGTTTTTTGTATGTGTGAATGAAGGAATGTGTTTAAACTAGGGATTTTAGGGCTTTGCCCATTTGATTTGGATTTGGGGTAGGTAAAGTGTGCAATTAGGGACTTTGTCTACATGATTTTGCCAAAAATTTCTGGGCATACGTGTGGTCCGATCGGACCACACTTTGTCCTTCACGGGGGCTCACGTTCGATTGGAGATGGTGAGCTGTGGCTGAAGCTTAAGGCGTGCATCTCTTTTGAACAAGGCGAGTGATCATGTCCGATCGGACCTTGAAATTTTTTAGCCAAGTGTGTGGTCCGATCGGACCACACTTTCCTTCCTTTGCACCTAAGTGCCCATCTCCCTTGACAGCCAATTTTGAACCCCTCCAGACACCCATGCCCGATCGGACATAAAGTGTTGCTTCTGGCTAGGAGTTTCGGAGGCACAAGGCATACCAGGCGGACACTCGGACTGTGGGTGCGTATCTTCTCCTCGGGCGTGCTACGTCCGATCGGACGTTTTGAGGACTTCACGTTGGGCTCGCGTGGTGGCAAGGCAGGACGTCTCCTTGGCCAGATTGTGTCCAACACACCTTGGCATTCGACCGAATGCAATAGGCTAGGTCACCCCCTAGAGCAAGCACACGGTCCGATCGGACCGTCTCCAAATTCCTGTGGCTCATACGCCTTTTTGGTCATGCTCCCTTAATGGGTCTAGGCATCTGATCGGAGGCATAAGACCATTCCCTTGACCCCAAAATGTGGTCCGATTGGACCACACCTAATTCCTTAGGCCTTGGCCTTCTTTCCTTCCAAATGCATAACCAACCTCTTATGTTAACTTACACACATAAGGAACTTAACCTTATAGGAAAACCTCAAAAATGCCCCCTTCTATAAACTTTAATAAGTTCAACACCCCAAGTACTTTTTAGGCACTCTTGAGCATTAAAATTATTTTTTTCCATATGTGTTATATTTTTATAACTTAGACAAAATTTTCCAAGTATAAAAGTAACTCCTATTTTTGATGAATTTTTTCTGTATGGTTACTCACCTCCCCATTTTTTATTCATTTTTGTAGATGAATCGCTCTGACTATAGGGGAGGTGACAATCATACGGAATCCGAAACATCCACCCCGCAAACAATCGAGACTCCCTTAAATAGTGATTCCTCACCAGACTCGTCTTCTGGTTGCACTCCAGAGGACCGTCTTCGCCGTTTCAAGCAGATCCTCCCTCGCTCAGCCTTGTATCTTCTCCACGAGGAACAGTTCCTTCGACAAGCTTCTCAGTCGACGATGAGGGTGAAGCAATCCAACAGACTCCCTCAGGAACATGATCCACAGGTTGCCCGCAGAGCGGTGCAGAAGGTGGTAAAGCGCAACCAAACCCGCACTACCACAGCTTCAAGAAAACCTTCTCAGGAATTTGCTACGGCGATCTAGGATTTGGCTGTCCCGAAGCCACGTAATGAGGGGGAAGAAGAACCCTCCTGGTTCATCGCTGATGCTTCAAAACTTAATCTCGCGTTGTTTCAAAAACACATTGAAGCTTTAGGCTTGAGCGGGGCAAACGTGATATGCCCGGGCTCGCATCAAAGAGCCAATAGGCCCGATGGAAGATACTGCGCCTGGTCCAGGCATCATGTGCATGCTAGGGCAACACTCCCGCTACACATCTATTTCCGGTCTGTAGTAGATTACTTCAACGTCTCCCCATTCCAGATCGCACCGAATGGGATCCAGGCACTCTCGGCGTTGTACATCCTTTACTTCCTGAATGGTTGGGACGAGCCTACCCCTCACGAGGTGCATTACCTGTTTGATCTTAGGACCAATCCTTCCTACAACAACTCAGGCTTCTTCCACTTTTATCATAGGCACAGGGGGATTACATATCTCAACGGTATTTCTCATAAATCGAACCCCGGGAAGTATCATAAAGAATACTTCCTTACATTGGACATTGAGGCCAACAATTTGGCCTTTACACGCTCGGGTCCATTCGAGCGACCTTTGCCTACTAAAGGGATGTTCAAGCGGGCCCAGAAGTTGGCTAACATGAGTCTTAAAGAGAGGGATGTGAAAAGATTGGTCACCTTGGACCTCCTTCAGATGGTGGGCCTGGTGCCGTGCGACCAAGATTTGGCGGTGGAAAGTACCACTGGGGAGAACTGCACTACCGATCAGTCCAACGCGGGAACGGAGCTAGTGACTGATCAGCTTTCTCCTGGACCTTCTCCGCTTTCTCGTAGACTTGGCGACTTAATCATTAGAGAACCCGATCCTCAGCGCAAATCTACTATTCCCGCTCAGCCTGGGAAAGGAAAGGCTATCCAGGTTGATGGGGAACTTAGCTCATCCTTGGACAACGAGGATGAGTTCCTTGATCAGATCCTCAACGTAGGTAACACATGTCTAGTGAAAATAGGAATATTTTTGATAACTCGGTAATTGGAGAGTAACAAAATTGTAGTATACACTTGTACACGTTTCATTATGTTTATATCTCTAACAACCTTGTGTTTTCATCCTTTACAGATTCAGACATGTTCAGAGAGTGCGTTGCTTCAAAGAGGAAAACCGGTGATGGAAGTGGCTCTATGCCCCCACAGAAGATTCAGAAGGTAGCACCGCCCAGTCAAGGGAGGCAAACTGAGGAACCGACTACACTTCCGCCATTGACTCCCTCTTCCCTTCCTCCTTCTGCGAGCCTAACTCCTACTCACCAGGGTAGTTCGAGCGAGCTCTTTCGTGCTGTTAGTGACCTGGGCAAGGGACTTCTTGAGGATATTGGCCATGATGCATCAACGCTTCAAAGCCTAGACTCCTACCCTCGACTTAGTGTTGAAGTCGTCTTGAAGAGAGGACTTGCTCAACTGATGAAGGTAAGTATTTTTCTCTTAGGACAATTTATTATTAGTATTTCTACATGTAATAACCTTTTGTCTTCCATGCAGTCACTTGTCACCATTGGTCACGCTCAGCTCCGAGCCGTAGACTACAAGGAGTTGATCAAGGTGCTGAACGATCAACTGGTGGAGGCCAAATCCAAGCTGGAGCAAGCAGAGAGGACCGTAGCTGAACGAGACGAGTCTCTCAAGAAGCTTTCTGACGAGAACCAGAAGTAGGCTCAAAACAACGTTTCCTTGTCAACTCAATTGGAGAAGCAGTCCCTCGAGAACAAAGAGTTAGCTCGAGACAATGAGAGGTTAATCAGCGAGAACGAAGAGCTGAAACAAGAAAAGGAGCTTGACTTGATTCGCTTTGAGGAGGCCAGTTTCGACTGCTTTTATAAGGTCTGGAAGCTGAACAAACCTCTTAATCTTGATTGTTTCTCCAAGGAGGCTCAGGCAGAGGAGCTTGCCAGATGCGAAGCAAGGGCCGCTGAAGAAGCTGCCAATCCTCCTGCACTCACCCCCGCCTCCTCTGCTTTATCATTCCGAGCGAGAGGGGCAGCTGATGCCGAGGAGGGAGTCGATCAACCCACTAGAGGAGCCCGCCAGTGACTCCCTCTCGTAGTTCATCATAATTTACTTTACTTTGTATTTTGTTGCTCGAACTAGTGAGCTATTTTGATACTTAGCACTTTACTCTTTTTCTGTCGACAACTTTAAACTTTTAAGTTTTTATTGTACATAGCAAAGTTCTTAGATGCCATTGATTTCACATGAGTATTTAGTTTTCTAACTTAGAAATTTTTGACCATTCCATAAGTCCATACTACATATACTTCCTCATGCTCTTATTGCTCTAACATTTTATGAGCATAAATTTTATATTACACGAATATCCGTTTCTAACTTAAAATTTGAAAAATTCTAAGTTACTTAAGCTTTGTAAAACAAGTTAGCTTAATGGCTTTTTTAGACTTCCAAGATTACAAGTCAACCCAAACAAATATATTTGCTCGTGCTCTTATTGCCTGTGTTGAAATACATATCAGTATACCCTATGTGCCCCCCAAGTGATTGAGGGTTGATAAATCCTGGATCACTTGCTACTTGACCGAATTTGTCCGAGTAGTTGCTACTCGTGAAACACATAAAATATACTAACTATCTCAGTAGTTGATCACTACAAAAACATTATTTAAACGTCGGTTCTTCATATCATGATATCGAGCAGTTGAACACTGTCCGATATACATTTACACTTAGCTTTTACAAGACCTGTTTTGTTTAAATCATTATGACAGTTGAGCACTGCCAAGCAAAAATAATCAACACATATGCAAATTTTTTAGCAAGATTCGACCACGCTGCGCGTGGTCTCTTTTATTACTCATAATAATAAGTGACAAAACGTGTCTAACAACGAGTTCCAAACAAAATAACATTGTTCAAAATAATGTGACTGGGTAGCAAATAACCAGTTCACAAAAAAAAAACTTTACATAACAAGTTAAGCACTTGATACAAAGATACTACTCTGCAAGCAGTATTTACTGATAATATTTTCTCAAGTGCTCGCCATTCCAGTAGTTCCTGATCAGCTCTCCATTCAACCGAGCAAGCTTGTAGGTGCCGGGCGGTAAGACTTGCTCAATTTGATACGGTCCCTCCTAGTTTGGTCCTAGCACACCAGCTGTTGGGTCTCTAACAAACACCTTCCTTAGGACCAAATCTCCGACCTGGAACTTTCTATCTCGCACTCTGGAATTGAAGTAGCGTGCCACTTTTTGCTCATGAGCTGCTACTCTGAGGTTTGCCTCCTCTCTTCTTTCCTCGAGGAAGTCCAATGATTCTGCTAATATCTGACGGTTCTCCTCTTGGTTGTACATGGTCTTTCTATGAGAAGGTGGGTCTATCTCCATAGGTAACATGGCTTCATACCCATATGCTAAAGAGAGTGGGGTATGACCAGTTGCCGTCCGAGCAGTAGTCCTATATGACCAAAGGACCTCTGGTAACTCTTCTGCCCAAGCACCCTTATCTTGCTCCAGGCGCATCTTTAGAGTGTCCTTCAACGTTTTGTTCACCGCTTCAACCTGCCCATTGGCTTGAGGATGGGCAACCGAGGAGAAACTTTTGGTGATGCCATGCCGAGTGCAAAAATCGGTAAATATGTCGCTGTCAAACTGGGTGCCATTGTCAGACACTATCTTCTTAGGTAGACCATAGCGACATATTATGTTTTTAACCACAAAGTCTAATACTTTCTTCGATGTGATCGTGGCTAATGGTTCGGCCTCAGTCCACTTAGTAAAATAATCTACCGCGACCACCGCAAACTGCACTCCTCCTTTTCCCTTGGGAAACTTCCCAATTAGATCAATACCCCACACTGCAAAAGGCCACCGACTTTGCATTTGCTTCAAAACATTTGGGGGCGCTTGGGCACTTTAGAAAATCTTTGGCATTTGTCACACCTTTTCACATATTCCATAGAGTCCTCGTTCATAGTAGGCCAGAAAAATCCTTGCCTCAAGATCTTTTTAGATAGACTCTGCCCCCCAACATGATCTCCACAAAACCCCTCGTGCACCTCAGCTAATAAGTTCTTTGACTGGTCGGGCGTTATGCACCTGAGTAGAGGTAAAGAGTATCCTCTCCTATACAACACTCCATCCACCATGGTGTATCTAGCAGCTTGCCTCATAACCTTCCTTGCTTCGTTACGACCATCTGGGAGGGTCCCTTGCTCAAGGTAAGCAATGATGGGAGTCATCCAGGTGTCGGCTATCGTAATCGGCATGGCTTCTTGTCTATCAATGCTCGGGTCCGCCAAGTATTCTACTGGTACTATATTCAGGGTTTCGGCATCCTTTGCACTAGCAAGTTTTGCTAGAGCATCGGCGTTGGAATTCTGCTCCCTTGGTACTAACTTGATGGTATACTCCTCGAACTGGGCTAGTAAATCTTTGGTTTTGTTTAAGTATGCCACCATGCGTAGGCCCCTTGCCTGGTACTCCCCCAATACTTGATAAACCACCAATTAGGAATCACTATTTATCTCCACCGACCGGGCACGTACATCTCTAGCCAGTCGCAAGCCTGCTAAGAGGGCCTCATACTCCGCTTCGTTGTTAGAAGCATTAAATCCGAATCTTGGTGCACAATGAATTCGGTGCTTCTCTGGTGTGACTAGTATAATCCCAGCTCCTGAATGGTGCTCATTCGACGATCCATCAATGAAAAGTTACCAAGTAGGAATTTCTTCTTTTAGCCCAGCAACACTCTCCTGCTGGTCGGGGTCCTCAACGATTCCGGTACACTTGGCGATGAAATCTGCCAAAGCTTGACCTTTAATAGCAGTCCTTGGTTGGTACTTGATTTCAAACTGGCTTAGCTCGACCGCCCATTTAAGTAGCCGACCAGTCGACTCCGGCTTCTGCAAAACTTGGCGAAGAGGTTGGTCAGTAAGGACCTTGATGGGGTGTGCCTGAAAGTACGGCCGCAATTTTCGTGACGCAAGTACCAAGCAGTAAGCCAACTTCTCGATCATGGGGTATCGGGACTCCGCTCCTATCAAACGCTTGATAACGTAATATACCGGGTGCTGCACCTTATCCTCCTCACGTACTAAGGCAGCACTAACAGCGTGTTCCGTGACTACTAGGTACATAAATAGGTCTTCTCCATCAACTGGCTTAGAAAGAACAGGAGGTTGAGCCAAATGCTCCTTTATCGCCTGGAAAGCTTGTTCATACTCTGCGGTCCACTCAAACTTCTTGCCTCCTTTAAGCAAGTTAAAAAACGGGACGCACTTGTCTGTTGATTTTGAAACGAACCTGCTTAGAGCCGCAATCCGCCCAGTCAAGCTTTGCACATCTTTTATTCTTGTCGGAGAATTCATCTCTATGAGAGCCTTGATCTTATCTGGGTTTGCCTCTATTCCTCGGGAGTTAACAATAAACCCAAGGAATTTTCCGGAACCCACTCCAAATGAACACTTGAGGGGGTTTAACTTCATGTTATACCTCCTTAATATTGCAAAGCACTCCTCTAAGTCTCCCACGTGCCCCTTAGCTTCCTTTGACTTCACCAGCATATCGTCTACGTACACCTCCATGCTCTTGCCGATTAAGTCACGAAACATGCCATTCACCAAGCGCTGGTAGGTAGCTCCTGCATTCTTCAATCCGAAGGGCATCACTCTATAGCAATACAGCCCTATATCCGTTCGGAAGCTGGTATGCTCTTCATCAGGAGGATGCATGCTGATCTGATTGTACCCCGAATACGCGTCCATGAAGGATAAAGTCTCGTGACCAGAGGTTGCATCTACCAACTGGTCTATTCTTGGTAAAGGAAAGCAATCCTTCGGGCATGCTTTGTTTAGATCAGTCAAATCTACACAAGTCCTCGACTTTCCATTGGGTTTGGGCACCAAGACTGGGTTTGAAACCCAAGCTGGATAGTATGCCTCTCTAATAAACTCGTTCTCACTACAAGAAAAAATGCTTTTAATAACTCCAAAAATGTGTTATCAAAACCTACGATAACACTTTCTGATGTGTTAAGACATACTGTGTTATCGTAGGTCAGGGTACTTACCATAACACTTTATCAGTGTTATACAGATGTGTTATTGTACTGTCAACGATAACACAATTTCTGTGTTATTTTAATATATAGATAAGTGTTGAATTATGTTATTTATAGTCGATACTATAACACTTTTTTTGTGTTATACTACACTTTAGTATAACACTTTTTTTGTGTTATACTACACTTTACTATAACACTTTTTTTGTGTTATACTACACTTTAGTATAACACTTTTTTTGTGTTATACTACACTTTACTATAACACTTTTTTTGTGTTATACTACACTTTAGTATAACACATTTTTTGTGTTATACTACACTTTAGTATAACACATTATTTGTGTTATATAATAAAGTTTCCATAACATAATTCTTTGCATAAAAAGTGTTATTGTAATATATATTATAACTCAATTTTCCTATTATTGTTATATTTAGATATATTTAAATTCTCATTATATATTCTATTTATATTACACTAATTTATTCTATTATATTTTAATTTTTTTTATATAATTAAAATTAGCTTTCTAATATATACTGGCATCATCAAATGAACTTGATTTTCAAATAACAAAAAGTAAGAACATTCTACATTGAATTAACAATCCATAATTTAGTTTAAAACATGCAACACTGTCATTAACAACAAAATATTCTTTAAGTATTCAAACAGTCTAAAAGTTACTACTTTCAAGGAGTCTTAAGTATCCTTTTATACTTCGCCTGTCATATCTGCAAAATAAACAAAGAAATATTTTATTGTTATTATCTAGCATCACAAATTACTTCTAAAAAAATGCTATGGAAATTATATCCAAGAAAGGACACCACATACAAAATAATAGATTCAAAACTACACCAAAGCAAACAAAGAAACAAAACACTAAATTATAAGACATTAGTTATTTTTTTAGTATAAAAATGTACCTCTTGGAACAACTTTTTTAGAAGGCCATGCAACTGTGGAACCAACTGCTTCTTGTATTGTAAGCATCGCATGATTAGGACGAAATAAGTAAGACTCTGGTACAATAGCAACATCAACCCATACTCGCATAAAGTCTGGTCCAAGAGGCTTTCCATGTACAGTTATATTTGGATCACTAGAATCCCAACGATCT